>NC_048893.1:89072457-89200613 GCF_011077185.1 Oxyura jamaicensis
TCCCCTGATTTCCTTTCCTTTCCTTTCCTTTCCTTTCCTTTCCTTTCCTTTCCTTTCCTTTCCTTTCCTTTCCTTTCCTTTCCTTTCCTTTCCTTTTTTGTGTGTGTGCAAACCTTCAGGAAAAGGGTATTTTTAAGTCCTTATTGCATTGTTTGAAAGTCAATTGAATAAAAATATTTAAAGTTCTCTGAAGGGTGGGGGTGATATATAGTATAGATGTTCATGGCTGAATGAACAAACCCTTTATCTTTCATCCATTTGTGTGCAAACAAAACAGACAGCCAGAGATGTATTTGATATCTTTAGGGGATGTTTTTGCTCTTGAAGACAGCCTCTTGCTCTTGAAGCAAGCTGGACTACTTCCATTAGTGAAAACAGCCATGGGCCTTGTATTGCACTGTTATTAATTATGTAGATTATTAAGTAGTCCTTTGCCAGCTGTGTTCTGCAGAGTGCCTGTTTTACTCACAGATGAAACTGGGAAACTATCTGGAAAACAAAAGTCAATTGGTTGTGGGTCTTGTGACTTAAACTTTGGTTCAATTTATCCTACATATGAGCCACTAAAATGAATCCAATGGGAACCCCCGTGCAAAGATAAGGAAGATGATGAATACTTTAGCCTTGGTTTTCAGGGAAGTGAGGCATTAAGTTTCTTCCTAACAGCAACTGTGTCCTGGCATAACTGGACTGAATTTTCATTGTGTTGTCCTTGTAGTAGGTTGCTGTTTTTTTGTTTTGTTTGTTTGTTTTTCCCTCATTCTTGACACTTCTCAGGTTTTGATCTGGCACAGGCAGCCCTATTCCAGGTGGGAGGAGAGTGCCTAGTCCCTCCTCACTCCTGCCAGCTCTTGTTGTGTTGAAGTTTCAAAGGAAAGTATTTTGTTGTACATGTAATGTCTTTGAATGACCAACAAGAGGCCTAGTGTGTGCCAGGGTTGTTGCTAGTAAGACACTTGAGAATAGGATGATGACATTATCCAGGATGAGGTCTTGTGGTTGAACAGTGTCCAGGCTTGTGTGTGAGGCAGGGTGTGTGATGGTGGTTTTCCAGTTCCACCTTGTTCATATTGCACCAGCAGTAAAAGCTGCTGCTGAACAGACAGTTGTCTTTTACTACTTCAATTGGCCCTGGCAGGTCTTTGCATTTGTAAGCTAGTGCTGAGGAACTTGAATCACTGTCTGTTCAAGGGCAAAAATGAAATTAAAAATGAAGTCTTTGAAAACTAACACTGTCAATCTGGCTGTTTTAGCAACTCCTTTTTATTTTGAATAACTTTAAAATGTTCTTTCAGAGTTTCATACAAGAGATGTGTGGTTGTGATTTTCTCCTAGAATCAAAGAAAAGAAAGGGAGTAGAAGACACTCCTCAGAAAGAAATCTTATGATTAAATGCAAGTCACAAAAGAAAAATAGAAGGAATTAGTCCCATGAATGAGTCCAAATCCGCTTCCCCCTACTGTGATACAGTTTTTCATCCTACTTGTTTGGTACTGTCTTTTATAAGCTCAGGATAAAATGCGTAACAGGATATCAGTAGTGTCAGCACTGTGCAGCAAAAGCACTTGATACCTGCCAAAACCTCTACTATTAAAGTCATTTATGTTTGATTGCTAAACAAAGGCAGTTACGCCATCAAAAACTCAGTTAGATTGCTATAACTGCATCTAAACAAGAGCTGTTGATGATGCAGGAATATTGCCAAAAATTGTATATCTAACCAATGCTGCTACATAGTAGTTTTCCAAAGCTGCTAAAAGGCTTGAAGAAACCAAAAGGCTTCTCTGTGTGTGGGTCTATCTGTGTGTGTGTGTGTCTGTCTCCATGTATGTGTATAAACCTTTTTGTCTGAACAATGAGGATTCCCATGTTGCTGCGTTTCTAATTTGAAAACTGTAATTTACTTCTCCCCACATTGGGTTAAAAAAAAAAAAAAGGATCAAAAGGACGCTCCCCATTCAATTCACTTGACTTTACTGAGAAGTTAATCATTCAGCATCCCTCTATTGTCTAGAGAAAGCAAGAAATACAGAAATACTTCCAGGAGCAAGTCACCTATCTTTTGTGTTAAATTTGTCTCCTCATTTCGCTACAGATGGGGCCCAGATAACCCTTTAATGGTCAATACTTGGTGTGATGTAGCTCCTTCCAACTAAAGCTCCTTCCAACTCCTGAAGGAAAGGAGTAGTTGGCAACTCTTTCCATCACTGGGACCAGATTCCTCCTGAAGTTGCTGAACATCTATTTATTCCTGAAAATCCTGTAGCACTAATAGTAGATCCAGCAGCCAGCTGAAAGCTGTTTGCAAGCATTGGGTCACACTGGGTCTCTGTTAACTGGCAAAAAAAATATTTTGAGTGTTTGGTCTCTGTTTCATTTTCTGGTTTGAAGTCTGTGGTGCTTTGTACTTTCTCACAAGGTGCGACAGTCACTCATGAATGACTCTTATGTCTGCTTGTGGTAGAAACTGTGTGGCACCTCATTTTGTGAGCTTTAAAAGCCTTTGCAGCAAGAGTCTTTACATTTATTTGTGCCATAGATATGAAAGTTGTGAATTTAGGAACTTTTTTCTTCCTTTTTTCATTTTTTTTTTTTTATTTTTATTTTTTTTCAAAAGCCAGGGCATGTGCTAACTCCACAGAGGTTAAGTTTAAAAGTACAATGTTTGTTACCCCATACACTGAAAGGAATTGTGTGGCCTTGCATCCTTGTGGGATTTTGTACTAGTTGATTAATGTCAGTTTTCACAAATACCTCCTAACATTTTTAAGTATGTTAGCTTTAGAGTTTGGGAATGATTTTACTTTGTTTTGCTTGATTCTTGATAGAAGACACATGCCTCAAAGAATGAAAGGAACAGCAAAACTGTTGAACAGGAAAAAAAAAAAAAAAGAATGAACAAAATCAGTCTAAGCTGATTTAATCAATTGATGATGAAATTATCTCTGAATGTTTTTTTCATTATTTGACCTGTTGTATATTTGGCTCAATAATATTCATCATAAAAAAATATCTTCAAGTCTTCTTGTTGGCTGTTAAATAAATTACTAGAGAATATTTTTTTTGTCATTCAGACAGATCTATATTGAATGGGCGGGGGGGAGGGGGGGCTGTCCCAATTCTGCTATCACCAAGTAGTCCATTTTGTTCCTTTGCATCCAGGGTGTGTGTATGTTTCTGCAGTTTGAAATACTTTGATCCTATGTTTTTTTTTCACTTAAGTTCCTCTGCAGGCTCACCATATTTGCTTCTGAATGTCATTTTTGACCTTCCTCAAAAATTAACAAGCAAGTCAATTGATTGAGGCCTTGTTTAAGGAGTAGTTTTACATATATAAGCCTTGTTGGTGATTGGCAAATAGAATAAGTGGCATTCCATCAGCTTGCTCTATGTTATATACAAATCCTGTGAATTATTTGTTTCTTTTGGTTTTGTTTTCTAATCCTAAAAGCCAATTTTGAACGATGTTTTCTCAGTCATGCTGGCTCTGTGGGACAATTGTAAAATAAGTAATTTATAATAATTTCCCCTATTCAATTCCCCTTACAATGTGGAAAGCTGGTCTTTCATTCTGACTTGACCTAATGCTCAGTCCCACCTCCTACCTACTTCTTTTAAGCAGAGAGCTCAATTTTAAGTATAAATAATAATGGAAAAAAAAATGGCTCTAGAAAAGTGTTTTTAAAGGGTAGAAATATGAGCTAAATCTTCACAACATATGCTTTCAGTATCATCTGAAAGAAAATACACACACACACAGAAAAAGGTATTTGGCCTATAAATGCACAATGTCTAAAGATATTTAAGTATGATTAAAGTACATCCAAAGACATGCTTGTCAAACATACATTATCCACAGGATTTTTGAAATCTGCATTGCGATGTTTTGATAAAATGGGATTTGATGTATGGTATGTTATATTCCTATCAATGGTCAAAAATCTAAATTGCACGGGTTACCTAGTTCAGGTGAATTAATACATTAAAAATAATAATAATAAATTCTTAGGATTCCACTCTTGATTATTTGGTATTTGGCCACAACTGTCTTGTAACTGCAAACATTAAAGGAATGAAAAACTTTGGACTTCCACAGAATTTTCGGTATGTGCTCATAACTAGACATTTTAAATAATTTTCAAAAATACATGTATATACATAAAGTGTGGTATTTTCCATCTTCTGCGAAACATTATATAAATGCTTTCTCTCTCCTTATATGAAATCAGTTATCTATATCAAATAGCTATGGACAGAGTTCCAAAAATCCAATTTATGGTTGAATCTCTTGGTTATATTGACATAAAATTACTTGATATTTTAGAATGAGTTGTTTTTTTAGAGGGCATGTGTTCGGCATACTGCCTGTGTGCGCTGTGAAGGGTACTTTGTGTTCATTCACAAGTTGGCAGGTAACCATAATCTATTCAAGGGCAAAAGAAGGTTGATGGTTTGTGTTATCCTTAGCAAGTCTGTATCCATTGTCAGAGGGGAATGCATTGACCTTAAAAACCCACAAAAGTAAAACTCAAGTGGTTTGTTCATGTCACTAGAAGTCCAAGATAAATCTTGGAACAGGGATCAGCCATCATGTATTATATATCTACAGACAGTGCACATTTTTCTCCCATTGTACTTCAGGACTGAGACTTCTTTAGATGACAGTTATGGAAAGTCTGATGTGCCTGGTATGTGCAAAAATAGAAAGTTCTGAACACATTTAATAAAAGTTTAATTTGAGTTATATCAGCATAGAAATGACTATTGATAGTTGAAACCCAAAGGTGCATCAGTTCATACAAAGTTCTATATATGAAATTTTTCAAGATTTGTCTTGTGGTGTAGGCTTCATCATCTTCATCACTTACTTCATTCTTCCTTACTGCCCCGTTCTCCCATGTTTTTTATGCTTTAATTAACCTGCTTGTTTATGGCAAGTCTTAACACACCTTTCTTTCTTCTTAATGGTTCAAATGGCTTATCTGTTGTACAAATACCTTCTGGCATGTTGGAGCAATGTTTAGCTTTTTTTTTTTTTTTTTTTTTTTTCCCCCCACTGTTGTGGATTTTGGCAAGGGTGTTTTGTACAGGTCTTATAACTTTCAGGCTTTATTGCTGTATTTCTGAGGTCATCCTTCTTCAGGCTTTAATTTTGCGTGGAGGATTTTATCAGACGTTTTGCAGACCTGTCAAGACTCAGCATGAAATTCCTGCAGGCTTTGGCTTGCCTTTCTGTCCCAGTTAGGAAATGGTATCAATCATGAATCAACCACAAGTCTTGATGATCCGTGTGGAGCTCTTACGGGCTTGCAAAGCTTAAACAAAAATCGTGGATATAAAGAAGCACTCTACAGTTTGTATAGTTCCCTCATTTCTCTCCAAGGCTCACACATCAGTGACCATTGTGTACAGGCAGGTGGAGCCAAACCTTGGTGAGCAGAGATCTGCAAGCAAGAACTGGAGAGTAAAATGAGATTGCTATTACAGCAATATTCTGAAGATGAGAAGCAAGCTGATGGTACTAGGTACAAGGAAAAAAAAAAAAAAAGTTCAATTTTGTCATGTATCCATTGTACTGGCATCATTAAAACACATTTTGCATTTTTTTTTTTCTGGATAATGCAGTGCTTTTATATGCTTTTCAATTCACGTTATTTACCTTTAGAGGTGTTGTGCAAGGGAGGAGATTGCGAATAGATTGCTTGTGAGTAAAAGCTAAAGGTACTATTTTTTCAAGCTCAACAGGAAACATTCCCTTGTTATTTCTTCAATTTGTGATTGAAGAGTCTTAGAAAGAGCTGTTGTTTGCTAAAAGTGTTAGCTCCTGTGACAGCATCAAATCACCTTTTAAGAGGCAATTTCTCCTCCTATTGGGCCTGATTTTGATGTTTGTTCAGGTGTAAATCACGGGTAACCTATGGGAGCTGGTCCATTTGCATGAATATGAAAGTAGAGCAAGTGAGATAAGAACCATTTATGATGCAATAAAGTTACAACTGTGGCCTCTGGTATTTATTTTTCTTGTCAGCTTTCACTGTAATCAGTTAGGATAAATATTGGGACAGTGGAGTTTTACCTGTTCAAAATCATGTCTGTCTCAGATCAAGACTGAATCAATATGTGTATGTTTGTAAGTAGAAGTGTCTCCTGCAACTTATTCAGTCGTCTTTGCTTATATGTACCTTAAGAAAAATGGTATCAGCTCTGTAATTCTTTAGCTTGTTGAACTTGTTCTAGATTCTGGGCAGTAATTCCCTACCAGTGGGAGTATGGCACAGCACAATGCCCAGGATGCAAAAGACAGTATGCCAACAAGGCAGGCTGTGCTATAATCTGAAGGATTTTTTTTTTTTTTTTTCAGGAAAAGGCTCTAAGTAGGAAGTCAAATTTTGCGAGGTAACTGACAAGATACAGGAAGCACCACTCAGCTGGCAGACACGTAAAAAGATGTGAATTCAGACCCTGGAGAAACCAATGTGGTGGGAGGTAGTGAAAGACGTGGGGAACACTCATGGCAGGAGGCTGATGAAGTGTTGGAACGAGTGCATCTGAGATGGTGGCAAAAACATGCGTATCAGTGCAGCCTTGGCAGACAGGCTGTTTGTACAGTGATTCAGATCTAGATGATGTGGGGAGGGGGTGAATAAGAAGGAAGGAGAAGTGATTTAGCCCCAGGCAGTGGATTTTTCTATTTCCTTCCCCAGTCCCGGTACCACCAATAGGTACCTTTGAAACATGAAGGTTGCTATGTCAGCAACATTAAAAGGTTTGCCTTTCTCATGCAACAACAAAGCTGTGATGCTTCTTACGTGTAGTGCGCCATGGACATGGACTTGCAAATCTTTTTACATATGTGTCTGAAGAACTCTTCTGGCTGTAGGGTGTTTTTTTTTTTTTTTTTAAGTCTCTTGTAGGAAATTGAACATGCAGTTTAGAAGAGACTCCATCTCCCTTTTTTGCTTTCTGAAGCTTATTGCTCTCTTTCTAGTCCCACTTGTCTTTCTTTTGGAACTCTGTACATCAGCTAGACTGGGAAAGATGAAATTTATGTGTGAAAAAAGAGCAAATGCAATATAAGTGAGGGGAGAAAGAAGGCAGAGAATCTAGCATAGTTTATGAGAAAATATAAAACAGGGAGAATGAATTAAAAAAAAAAAGCTAGAATATATTTTTGATGTATCCTGTCTAGGGAAAAATAGCTGATTAAAAGTCAAACTTTCATATCTTCTTACTGTTTCAAGAGATGGAGTCAAGGCTGAATGGCACAAGAATTAAACCTATTTCTGTAAAAAGTACATCTTGATTTAAAAAGAAAAACCTGGGAGACTGGCAAGGTAGAGGGATACCTTCAAGGTATATTTGAACTTTTCTCATATTTTTGGAATATTACTTGGTTATTTTTCCCAATCTGCGATTGATTGGAAAAA
Source organism: Oxyura jamaicensis (assembly GCF_011077185.1). Classification (NCBI taxonomy): domain Eukaryota; kingdom Metazoa; phylum Chordata; class Aves; order Anseriformes; family Anatidae; genus Oxyura; species Oxyura jamaicensis. The sequence continues at coordinate 89,079,885 of NC_048893.1, forward strand.
GCTCGAATTATTTTGTAGAATGGCTTCTAAAGGTCTGATAAACAGCAATTCTGTAACTTCTTCACATGTTGAAAACTTGTCCTTTGACAATTTTTTTCATTGTTTTTCCAAGTTCACTGTTTACTTGCTACCTTAGCTTATGGACTTGCTGAAAATGATGACTGAGGATCTGCGCCATACTGCAGGCAGTTTGTGCCACATTACTGTCATGAAGAAAGATTTCCCAGGGTAATACCAAAACAAAGCATATTGTTTCTACATTTCTTCAGCCCAGGAATTTGATGGGCTCTTTTAATTCCATTCACATTTCTGATGGTCTTAAGGGAACTCTTGTGACTGAATATAGTCCAAATATTTCTAGTTACACCTAGAGATTTTTTTCTTTGCGTATCAGGTCTAGGATTATCACTCTCCAAGCTTTTTCATCCTAAATCCTCTCAATTCCAAGGACGATGTGTTGAATATAAGCTGCCTGCAGGGCTTCCCTTCTGAACAGGTAGCATGGTCTGTGCGTGGGATGGTCTGGATCTGTTTATTTGAAAGTTTTGTTCTTGTTCTTTAAGGACTGACTAGACCTGTTGTTAAAGTCTGTGATCTTTACTGCTTTGATCAACCATAAGGGAGCCCTTGGGCAAGAAAGAAAATGATAAAGCTGGATGTTTATGGCTTTTTAAGCCTGGACTTCTGAACAGTGTTTTTCTACAGATAGTGTCCTTAGAAAACCGTAGGGAGATTTTCACATGTGCGTGTACATGTACCCATGAAAGTGTTTGAAAACTAGCAGGTCACATAAAAGTAACAAAGTAAATTAAAGTATCACAAACCATTTTAAAATGCTGTGAAGCTTTTTTTCAGCAATAAAGAAAACTACTGTACTGGAAAAATGAACATTGATATTTGAGAACATGTGGATAGATGTTTATATGCAGGTTTACAGATGTACGTATGTCTTAAGAATTATGAGTGCTATCAGTTTCTCAACAGAATCATCCTGCTCAAACTACATTTTGCAAGATTAAGATAAATACTGTTCCATTATTTTTACAGAAAAGTGGAGCATCTTTAAGTGTAAGAAAATGAAAATCATTGCCCCCGAGGAAATTCACAATATTTCACAAAATGTACAGCACAAATACTAAAACTACCAGACTTCACAAGTCTTTTGAAATCAATCCTGATAATACATATCTTACCAGGGAAAACTGTTAAGAACTTGAACTGAACTTTCCTCAGAAGCAGTCTTAGCTGCTGCAGTGTTGCTGAAGTTCACATCCAAGAGGTTTTTAAACAGTGCATGTGGGGTGGCTGTGTATTCACAGCATCCATCAGGACTGGGTATTCTGAAGCTCCTCTCATGTCTCCTCTTTGTGTGGAGCATTGTTGACAAGTTGTGAAAAAGCAATAGATTGGCTCACAGATACAGAGCAATATATGCTTAGATGCTCTACAGGCAAGGTTTTGAGTTATATATATTAACGTATTGCTTTCATTTCTAGTGTATACTTTCTCCTCCTGATTCAGTGCAGGGTACTTTTTTTTAGCAAATAGAGATGACTGCTAAAAATGAAGAACAGGTTTTTCAACAGCAGTCCTTTAACTGACCCACCCTATTAGCTCCCACTCTTTCAGCAGTGGCACCTCGCTCTGCTTTGAGGGATATGAAGAGGTACAGAGGCAGGATGGGAGTCAGAGATGAATCTGCTTGCCCTAAGACCGATGGTCCCAAAACATGATGCCAGACTTTATAACAATATGCTTCCTATGAATAATGAGCAGGTCTGGTTTTATGAAAAATACCTTGATTCAAGCAAACAGCTTTAAAAAACAGCAGAATGACCCTTATTCACTGCAGTCTGTCAGCTAAGAAAGCAAAAAGACAGGAGTGCAATATAAAGTTCTATTTGCTGACAGCTAAATCAAAAAATGTCATCCCACTGGGCACACAAATAGACACTTTGGAGGAAAATATACAGGTGAGGACTATACCCTGTATCCTGTTCCTTTCCACAGAGGAAGCTGAATGTATTTAAGGGTCTCGTCTTTTGTCAGTACTGTTATGGCTAGAAATGGTGAAATGATGCAAAGCACTGTTTACAATCTCCTTTTCAAATAGTGGTTAGTTCATGTGGCTGTGTTGGCTTATTTAGATAATCTCTGCTCTTTCATTGCATGGATGGGTGTACAGTTCCTTTCTGAGCAAATACACATTGTTTTGCATAAGCGAAATGCTGATGTTTATGATAACTAGAGGGGAAAAAGAAAGGAAAAAAAAAAAACCTCCCCTGAGACCCTGTCAGACACTTATAATAAATTGTGTGGATTTTAATCTTCTATTGAGGGCTCTCCAAGGAAGTCTTGTTAAAAGTAATCTTTGGAGAATTAAGCATGAGAATAAGTAATCTTTGGAGAATTAGCACAGAAACCTCTGAATCTGAAATGACAAGTGTCTGGACCACAATGTCTGGGTTTGTGGATCAGTTCAGAAACATGGTGATGCCAATAAAATCTATATGTGATGAGCATAACTTCCCTAGGGATGCACAAGCAGGCTCTATGAGTTCTCTAGGTCTGGCATACACAGAGCATTTATACCAAAGTGATTCTGATTTAATCATATACAATATTTTTGATAATCCTGCCTGTACATGGAACTCTTGCTTTCTGTGAACATTCACACCAGCTACGTGTAAGCTGTGAAGTTGAAAGCATTGGTATCAGGTATTTAAAAATAAAAAAATTTAAAAAAAAATGTTCTAATTCAGCCCCAGAAGAGGAAGGACAGAGATAAGTGAATGAAAATAAACATGAACTTCATATAAATGCACCTTATACCATCGTTAGCACAGCATAAATGTCCAAGGAAATAAGGGGTGCGTGCAATTCTTGCTCTTCCTCCCATCCCCCGACACCACCATCTCCACTCCCAATTTCCACTTCTCCCAGAACTGCCTACATGGGCCTTGGATGAGTGAGAGGGACAACTTTGTCCTCTGATGAAAGTTTGTTTTCCAGATTTTTATTTTTTTTTTTTTACGATGGCTGACATTCTGTTATCTTTAGTTGATGCTAAATTGTAGAATGGCTTAGGTTGGAAGGGACCTTAGACATCATTTATTTCCAGTCTGCAAGGGACATCTTTCACTAGATTAGGTTGCTCAAAGCCCCATCCAACCTGCCCTTGAATAATTCCAGAGAGAGGTGTCATTCTGAGCAACATGTTGCAGTGCCTCACAACCCTCATAGTAGAGAATTTCTTCCCAATATCTAATCAAAACCTACCCTCTTTTAGTTTAAAGCCATTACCTCTTGCCTCCCTGACAGTCCCTTCCCATCTTTCCTGTAGGTCCCCTTCAAATACTGAAAGCCTGCTCTAAAGTCTCCCTGGAGCCTTCTCTTCTCTAGGCTAAATAAACCCAACTTTCTTAGCCTGTCTTCATAAGAGTGGTGTTCCAGCCCTCTGGTCATCTCTTCTAGACACACAACAGCAAGTCCATGTCCTCCTTATGCTGCAGGCACTAGAGCTAAATGAAGGACTCCTGGTGGGATATGACTGTACTTCCTCCCTCCTCTCACCATCCCTCCAAACTGACCTTTATTTCCTGTAACCCTGCTTAAGCATTAACCTCCAGTGGTGGTCCTAAGGGTTGTGATGGCTGCATCTGGTTGTGATGGCTGCATCTGTCTCAAAGTGGATTTGAGGGAGACAGATGAAAACACAATAGCCAAGGGCAATGCACACACCTAACCACAGTGCTGGTCAATGTCCCAATCAGGCCAAATTTGGCAGAAGCTAATGTCTGTAGTTGGTATGCAAATATGACTACGTCAATCATCTTACCCCATAAATCGTGAACAGCCCAAGAGCCCTTTTAGCTCTCCTGAACAGCAGCAAGCTGCACAGCAGGATCTCCCCTTGAGTGATGATGCCTCTCAAGGTTATGCCTGCTGCAGAGGTCCTTCGCTCCTTGCTGTTGAGAGATTCCTTGCTGCAGTAGATCCCTGGTAAATGACTAATATCTTGTTGAACGTTGTAATCTTCACTAAGGTTATATCTTTAATTGTTCACATATAAACCTTCAGACATAAACCGTTTACCAAGTCTGGGACAGAGATTGGGTCCAGCCTCACCTATGCTCTTCAAGGTAGGCATTTAGAAAGCAAGAGGGTCGTCTATGAACCTTGTGACTCCTGGGGAGGGTCTTTCTGACTTACCTTGCCCTGTACACAGTAAAGAATCAAGTGTACCTTGCCATCATCAAGTCTTTTGTTAAATCATGAAAGCTTTGTTAAATCACTGCTTTTTTTTTATCCATTACACTCTTCAGAATACAATTTTAATTCAAGAAGATAAACACTCAAAATAATGTGACCTCCTATTTTTCCACTTTCTTAAAATGTAAATTGAGAGTTTACCTTCTCACTGACCTCTCCCTTCTCAAGACTTTATATTAGCAGTTTTCTGCATCTATTCCACATCACAAGTTATGGCTGAAATTGTTCCTTTCTTAATAAAATATTCTTGCAAACTGTGTGTCTTGCCTGACTGTTATGTCCAGGGAAGCATGAAAATTGTAATAATAAAAAGATTTGCTTTGCACCCTTCACATTTACTCTTTCAAATTCCAATTACAAAAATGGACGCTGCTAAAATGTAAACAAATATTAAGTTATCTGCAGTGTCTTGTCCAACTCCAGTGACAAATCAGTTTTTTAAAAAAATGTAATTTCACAACCCTTAAGTTTCACTCAGTGGCAGAGAGTAAATACTGAATAAGTGCTTGTGATGCAGAAGGTTAGTTTTCTAAAAAAGCTTGCCTCTGTTTCTCCAAATGTTCAGCCACGTATATATTAACAGAACTGGAGTAGCAACTACAGGACAAGGAATGTGATTTGAGAAATCTGAGGAGTAGCAGATTGGTAACACTGCTGAGACAAAAACTAAAGTCTCTCCCATCTGTCTCTTTCTCAGTCTTGCTCATGTGCAACTCACTGGGATTTGCTGGATGTTTCTTTGAATCCCTAAATTTAGGTTGGCTTGGATCTCTGAGTTTGATGAGGCTTTTCCCTCTGTCCTTCCTAATCCTGAGGTGACTGAGACTTCATTTCCACAATAGGTGGTCCTTCTCAAACAAGCTTTCTTACATGCTCACCAGAAGCCCCCTAGTTCTGTGGCATATAAAACTTAATTCGTGCCTATAGAATTCCTATTATTTGCTTTTATAAATATATGTGCAGAATATGACATGATAGGGGCACAAAGCATGTTTGTTTTCGTTTGGTGTTTGAAGTCTGAACTCAAGATGATCGTACTGATGGTATCTTTCCACCTGTTGGAAGAAGGGTGTGCTTTTCACAAAAAGGTTTCTTGTAGTTTCTCAATTAAGGACATATTGGGACAAAATTATCCCAGACAAGAAAAGGGAGGAGATGGAACTGCTGTGAAGCAACGTCCTTTTTCTACACTATTGCTAGTATTGCAGGAATGAGACATAGGCCTAGTGAAATAAAATCAAGAACTGATGCCAACAAATGGCAATAGATAACAGGTGAAAACAATAGGAATTACAAAGATCCAAGTTTAGGCACAGTAAGTAACTCAGCGGGAACGTATCCAGACATTCTTGAGGCAGAAACTAGAACCCACTGTGATGTTATACGGGAAGAGAGCTATTCAAGTCTGGTGTCCGAGCTTATGCTGTTTTTGTGTGTGGTGGTGGGGGGGTCATGTTGACTCAAAATGTAAGGTTCTGAGGTTTGTGTTTTTTTTTTTATTTGTTTGTTTTCAGGGAAAGCAAAGATCTGAAGCGTGCCTTTCTGTTCAGATACAAATGCTATAGCAGCACAAAATGCTCAGTACAAAATTCTAGTAATTATCTTCTGAAAGTATTTAAAGCTTTAAAAATTAGCTCACTTTCAAAATGGATATGCTGTTCTGTTTTTAAAGTGCCTAAATATTTCCATTTTCCTCCCTTCCTTCCTGCTTGGAAGTACTTATATACTCTTGTCAAATACCTGAACATTTGCCCAGGGGTATATTAGAGGGTAGAAAAATGAAGAAAAAAAAAGTACCTTTGTACATTTGTGTAAATTAATAAATGAAGAGTTGAACATATTTTATACCTAATTTATTTTGTGTATACACCATTTTTCTCCAGAAAAGTATGTGATGCGTTACAGGTAACTCATCAAATGCTTCTGTTTTTGTTTAAAAAATTATTTAAAAAAAAAAAAAAAGCTTGTCGTGTTGACACCAAACAAGTAATGGTTTGAATTTTCTATTTGAAACATTTTGAAGAGTTTCTCTCAGAGGACTGCATTTTTCAGACAGCATGAAACAGGTTTACAGTGATTGTGGTTACACATTTGTTTTCTCTTCTTTTAAACATGAGTGTTCATGGACAAAGTTAGTGTATGCATAATTATTTGCATGCACATAAATAATGTTCCATAATAAGACAATTTTGTTATTTAAGAAACAACATATACATTCTTGCCTATATAGTTTTTTTGTTTTTATGTGGGGTAGGTATTTGTAATCGTGTAATTATTAAGGTTCACACTGACTCCTATAACTAGATCTTTTCTACTAGTTCTTTCTTTAAAAGGGCAGAGAGCCTTTTGCAGCCAGCCTAAGTTTGTTGTTCTGTCCAAACTTGTCACTGCTGCTCTGGGATTTCTCAGGTTTTCCTAGTAGAGAATGTGTTGCCACTCTGGCAGTGATACGAACCTGGGCTAATGATGTTCATATGTTGTTATTTTTGATACCCTGAGAAAGGCAAACAAGAGAAGCAAAAGAGTTAATAGGTTCAGAAGTAGTCTCGGGACACTTTCTCTTGCAGTATTGAAGAGGGCTCTGAGACTGTCTTTGGGATGGGGAGGAGGAACAACATGACTGTAACAGAAAAGGCTAGTACTTACCAGAGAAGGAAAAAACAAACAAAAAAAACCACTATGTTTTCCTTACCATTGGGCTTCTTGTCCTTGTATCTTTCTCTCAAACAGGTAGACTGCAGATTAGAAGGTGTGCTGCAGTAGCTCTGCTGTGATAATTTTCATTTCCACTTGCAGTCAGCTATGAGCAGACCATAATAAGATTACAGTATTGTGGTAGGACTGGAGCTCTGACCTACAATGCTTAAGTTTCTACTCTTACTGTCTTTACATTGACAAAACAGGTTCTTGAAAAAGTGTTTTCCCTTACGGGTGTATCACTTGATACTTACAATGATTTGTGCCATTTAGGTATATTTTTGCCTTTAGCACTGAAAAATAAATTCATTCTTTTTCAGGTTGGCTGCTTTTACATACTTTTTCAACCCCTTCGAAATGAGTTGGTTTGGGGAAAATTTTACATCTGCATTGTGTAGATAAATTGAGGTCTTATATTCTAGGAAATTTACAAGAGAGAAATAATCTAGAGATTTTGCGTGTACATGGAATTCCAAAGATGGAAGTGTTTTCTTTCAACAGTATACGTGAGTCATTAAAATACTTCTCGAAGTTGGTATTTTTCCTTTAACTATGAAGTAGAGAAACTTACCTCCCAGGTACTTTAAAGAGGGATCAAAACAGTAAGTACTGTAAAAATAAACAGAAACAAATTAGAGGAAAAAGCACTTTTAAGTAGCCTGGAATTTCATGTCAAATGGAGTTTGACAGGGTGTTGAGCAAACTAAATTGCTTCTATGAGATGGAGTGAGGATTTTGGATCCTTTTTTTTTGTTTGTTTGTTTGTTTTTAGCTGAGGCTTTAATATAATTTAGTTTCCAATATAACAAAAAGGTTTGAATTTTCTTGTCAAAGAAAATGTTCCTAGGCTAGAGCAGAAAAAAAAATGTTGAGAAATCTTGTATAAGCAGAGTTGTTATGATGACGTTTGTATTGCATAAATGCTTTAAGTTTAACTGTATAGATGTCTTAAGAGACAAATCCTCACAGTATCCCCAGATAACTACTGGCTCAATTTTATTTTTGGGGGGATGTGGAGGGATAGAAAATTTGTTATTTTTATTCTGAATAATTTCAAGATATTATACAGACTGTGTTAAGTGGTTGAACTTTAGTATGATTTAAAATAGTATTATGCAGGATTCATTTTCTTTATGAAAATAAAAGGGCCAAATTTCTCTTGGTATGCATCTCAGCCTGGTCTCCACTTAAACCATGTGTTTTGTAAAATAAATCATTTAATTTGGAGGGACATTAGTTATCTCTAAAACATGCTTCTCAGTGTTGTGAACCAATGTGCATCACAGCCTTTTGAGATGAATTTCCCCAGAGTGTTGGTGCAAATATACCAGCCTTTAAAAGTTAAATACAAATGGATCCAGATGAAAGGCAGGCACAGAGGTCCCCATCTGGCAAATATCTGTGTACCTAACTTTATGCACATGAATGTTAACAGTGAAGTCAACTGGATTATTCATGTAAAATTAAGCACATATGCTGAAGCTCATTTGTGTCATTTCCTTCTCACTAAGGACATGAAAATGAATAATAATACTCTTGTCTGTTGATTCTTGCAAAGATGTCTATATGTAGGCAGGTGCTTAATTTATAAGGTCTGCAGAGTCAAAGTATTTGTCTGCAAAATGTAAACACGTGCAGAAGACTTGGCAGAATCAAACCATGTGTCTAAGCAGATGTATTTATAGCCTCAAACCACACTGGTTTACTCAGAATAAAGCCATTATTTGAATGACTTTTCAAGCTGAAAAGACTCTGGGAGTTTGGAAAGGCAATGAAGTTCCAAGTATTATTAAAAGAAAAATAGTCTTGTACCAGTTTCCTATTAATTTTGATTGTATTACACCTCATCCTTAATTCAAATGAGCTAAACTCATCACTGGTTGTAAATCCATAGGGTGTTTATTTTCATTCATTTTCTCCCATGAAATGTATTATTAGCACATCATATTTGAGTCTTTGCTTATTGCAGATAAGTCCCCTTTCCATTCAGTGATAATTTCACATTCAAATAGTGTATACATTAGTGATGTGATTTAATTCTCCGGTTTATTTATGTTTGAAAGGCTAATGTTTTCCAAACTGCAATTTAAGGGTGCATGTAGCAAGACAAATTATGGGTTCCCAGGTGAGTCAAGTTGTGCAAATTGTCAGCTTGCATTGACATGCAAAGGCACATTCTGAGCTGCCATAAGTTACGCGTTGTGGGGCTAGATAAGAATAGGGTAACAAGCAAATCAAGTGAAAAAGGAATTTTCCCAGCAGGAATTCCCTACAGAGCAGGTAAAATTGTAAGACTTGTGTAAATCATTGCAGAGAGAATGGAAAAACAGACCATTGTTATTAATCCTCCTAACTTTTCCGTCATTCAAAGATGAAATTCCATACACTCACTATTTTAGGGAAGGATTGTGGCACTTAGGTCCATGACATCTATTAGGTAATCCATAGTCGTAACTCATCAAGAACAATTCAGTTTCTTTCTGCCAATGCAGGCAACACTGTGTGTATATGGACTTTTTTTTTTTTTTTTTTTTTTTTTTCCCCCCTCTGGCAGAGGTACTACTAATATCTTATGAAGGATTTCAGTGGATGTAGTATGTGATTATTTCTGTGAAAATGTATTGCCTAGATGGACATAAAGAACTGTTCATTGTGACTCTTCACTACAAGTATTTATTGGGTCCTGGTAAATATCTGGGGTAATCCTACCTCTGTAAAGCACCGGTGTGCATATGAGAGATTTTTGCAATCAACTGTAATTACCATAAATAAACCCGCAGTGCTTAGGTTATAGAAATGGGGTCAGCTTTTGTAACTTAGGAGTACGCTGTTTCAAACTATTCTAGGCTTGAAGGGTGTGTTGTTAATGCTTTGTGGTAGAGGGTTGAGGTCCAATTTATAGTCTGAGTAGCAGTTTCAGGGATTTCTAAGCATAAACTGCCTGAGTTAGAACCTTTCAATCATTTCTGAGATGTATTTTGTTAAAAAAAATCTCAAAAAATAAAGGAAAAAAAGAGAGTGCATGGGGGCACATTAATGCACTTGTCTCAAGCTGGCATAGATTTTCTAGCACCTTGTGACACCTCTTTCATTCTGCACCTCCTTATCCACCTAGACAAGCCTGGCAGATTGTAAGGACATCAGCTATTACCCTATTGCTTCCTAGTCAAAGCAGCTCTTACTACTTGCTGTCAGCTGCTTTCAGAAGTGAAAATTATGGTGGCCAGCAGCATTGTGAAGCTGAGAATTACTTGTCATTAGAAGTGGCAGAGGAAGGCAGGACATTATCCAGGAATATTTATTTGAACTTTCACATGACTTTTTTTCCACTCCATTTATTCCTCATTCTTCCTGTGAAGAATTTGGTCGGTTGATCCTGACTGATATGGAAACTAATCTGGATGCCTGGGCATCTTCAGAAGGTTGTTGTCAAAGGCACATTTTGTTGACTTCTCAAAAAAATATTTATTCAAGGACTGGAAAATACAATGTCAAGTTATGCATGTTATTCATCTACTTTAGAAAAAAAAAACTAACAATGAGATACGTTGGGCACCTGTCTACATCCTGAATGCCAAAATACCTCCAACTGTAGCAAGGAACAGTTGCATTGCATTGGTAGGAAAGATTCTAGAAAGCAAAAGGCCAATTGTTGTTTTTGGCTCAGCTGGAGACTGGAGACAAGATGACAAACTTCTGTCATCTGTTACAATGAATACTTGAGCTCAGAAAGGATAGAATGGCAGACAGCTTCTTTGTAATCAAGCTAAACCATTGTTTCTTTAATGCATGTCTAACGTTCAGACTGCATGTGGATAACAATTTTAATCTATGTCTGTTGGAGAAGTTAATCTTGCTTTGCTCTACTGCATAGTATGCATTGGCCCTCAGAGGAATATTACTTACAGACTTTCTGTAGGTTAAAACCATGTCCTTTTGTGGTTCACTTTTTATTTTTATTTGTTGTCTTCCTCTCATTCATTGCTTAACTGAGAAGTTATAAATCCTCCTGAGGTGAGCCATAGTATGGGGCTAAGCTGGATAAATCCATAAGGTCATTTTGTTTTCTGTAGCTTACATGAGAGATTGAATACGTTGATTCTTTTGGTTGATGATAGATTTCCATCTGGGGGGGCAAGGAGAAGTGAATTTTCTTTCCTTTTTCATTGTGAGTAAAATGACTCTACCTGCTTTGTGCCTAATTTTTTCACCCTTCCTTTTAATGACATTATCCCAACTTAACTGTCAGTCTTCTCCATTATCTTTCCAGATTACATTTAGTTAGATCTTTAAAAAGTTGGGATATCGATAAGTCTCTCAAAATGCTTGCTTTTTGTGCAGATCATATCGTCTGCTCTTGTGATGAGGTTACTGTATAATCTTTACTGAAAATATTGCCCAGACTTCACCGTTCAGTGTCTTCATTATTACACACTTTGTATAGCTACTACAGAACCACAGCTTTCTATCATTTTGGAAAGTGTAGCTTTAACTAATATATCATGCTGTTGCATTTCAGTTAAACGTGGCCTCTGCTGAAACTCTTTCAAATAAATTCTACCATTTTGTAAACACTTCCTGGCATGAGCCGCCCATAACATACGTACTTGCACACAAATACTCATCTCTGATTATTTCAAATCTCATTAAAATGTCCAACTTCAAAATGTGGAAAAAAATGCAAAATGAAAATAAATAATCTTTCTGAATTTTGAGCTTCAAAGGTAAATGCCACTTACAAAGGGATTATTTGAATTTCAGCTCTTTTTTGGTTCTTCCTATTTTGAATCATGTGTGTTCCGACTCAAGATCTATATTTACCCTTCCCTCTTTCTTACATGTGGACTCTCTATATGTGTGGAGTTTTGAGTATATTTTCAGAGTATGTTTAAAAACCTTCTATAGCCACACAGCTGGTATAGGTATCCTGTAGCAACATTATCTCCATCCTGACCAATGGGATGAATTTGCTGGATGAATCTGCTCCATGCCTGAATACACACACAGTCCTTGAAGTCATGGATTTCTTGGTAATGCCACTTTTGAGATGGAGAAGTTAATCCCTTTGTTGAGATCAGCCATATGCTCTCTTCTTCTGATTATAATTACTTTCTTTTTATAAATTACCATGATATTGTTGAATGTGTATCGGTGAGGAAATTTGCACTTTGGCTGACAGGAAAAATGTTCCAGGTGTGAACTGTGCTACGTAATAATCTTTGTAAGAACAGTATGAAATTTTTGACAGTTTTTCATCAAAAAGGTACAACTTATTGAAGTTGAAATGTTGGAGGAAATGTATTGATTCTGACAAACTTTGATAGGAAAAAGTTGAAATGTTAGGTTTTGACAACGCTGATTCATTTTCTTTTGACTTGAAATTTTAATATCAGCTATCGGTATACTTAATATCATACGCACATATAATCTACTTTTAAGCGTGTGTTCATCTTGTTCCAGCTTTTTTTCTGAGTTCTAAGGCAAGGTTAACTAAAAGCTTACAATTCCTGGCAGATGTTGCACAACCTGTTCAGAAAGTTTTCAAGTCATCCATGGTCTCTACAAGCAGTTTACTCTGGTCTTTGTTTTGTTTCCAACACGGAACAAAAATATATGTGTGGTGTTCAAAGTCATGGTGGAAAATATGTTAGTTGTGGACCAGTTTATTGTCTTGCTGTTTTGGGCAGTGACTGCTTCATGTTGTGCAAGCTAAGTAGAATCTGGCCTAGGGTCTATGAAGGTCAGATTTTGCAGGGCGACTCAAAAGATGCTTTAGTAGCTCCTTTCTGCAAAGTTATGCTTATTTACATACTTGTTGAAATTATCACCAAAATGTTACCAGATATTCAAAAGTTTGAATCCGTGTTCAGTTGCTGTTTTTCCTCTCATAGGATATAAAATTGACAATGCATTTCAGAGTTTTCTGTCATTTCCTTGCCATCAAGAATATTTCCAATTGCATTCTGTTGTCTTCTTCTTGAATCTAGTTAGGAGTTTTCATTTCCCTCTACTTATTCTTTGTACTGCTGTGCACACCTACCTCAACATCTGGTTCCTTTTGGAAATCCATGAAACTTGCAATGTGTTGCATTCCAAGTTTTTGACATAGCCAATTCCTTCACAATTTTTGTCAGTCATAACAGCTGGGCCAAAATGGAATTCTCAAGTTGCAACTCTGAGCTGGAAATACTGCCTTTACACTAAGGTGAACCAGTGCAACTCTGATTGCTCTTAAAATAAATAAAAGCAAGATGACTGCAACATTTTTTTTTTTCCTAAAACAACAACAACAAAGAAAACAATGACAAAAATATCCATGGGGACATTGTCAACCTCATGGCTAACCTTCTGCAGACTTACTGGTATTCGTTCTGATGCATAATATTTAGTGGATTACAAGTTTTGTGTTGCTAGTTATCATTCTTTTCATATATAGTCATATCAGTTGAAGACTGCATAGTGATTAAATCTAGATTGGAAAGATATCTTCATATAGGATGCAAATACATATGCACACTTTTTAACAGAGCAAATGTTGATAACACATAAGGACTTGCTTAGAAAAAAAAAAGTGATGTCAGAATGGAATTAATCAAAAATTAAAGACTGCGTTAATTTAAATTTTCAGCTACAGACAAAAACATCCAATATATGCTGATTTCTTTTTTAAAAGCATGCTTTACTTTCAAAGGCAAAATATAAAATGTACAGTGTATGAGAATTTAAAATGTACAATGTATGAGAATAACGTACTTCTACAAGAAAACAAAATGGTGTTTGCTACTACAAAATAGCAAATGTTTTCAAAGTGATGTAAAGCTATAGGCTAAATTTAAAACCAGAATTAATGTATATTCTAATCCCCCACATGGACTTGAAAATATCAAACAGCATTTATTAAGTACAGAAAGATAAACATAAGGTCACAGTTCTCATTCTGCGGGCAGTAACTGATCATATGGGGAAAACAACTGACCATGAAACAGAAGAAACTGTTATATTTCTGTTTTCACACTAGTTAAAATTGGGCTAATTTATCTTGATGAAATGCTTCTGTTTCAGGAAAGAAAAAAAAAAGATGATTGGATTAATGTAGGCTGTTTTAGGCATGCATCTCTCTTCCAGTTGCTGATAAAGAATGATTAAGATAATGTTTTTGACTTAATTGTTTGACTTTTTAGTACAAATAATGTTATCACAGAATCACAGAACTGTAGGGGTTGGAAGGGACCTCGAAAGATCATCGGGTCCAACCCCCCTGCCAAAGCAGGTTCCTCAGAGCAGGCTGCCCAGGTAGGCATCCAGACGGGCCTTGAATATCTCCAGAGAAGGAGACTCCACAACCTCTCTAGGCAGCCTGTTCCAGTGCTCCATCACTCTCACTGTGAAGAAGTTCTTTCACATGTCAGTGCGGAACTTCCTGTGTTCTATCTTGATTATAATAGTAAATCAAAATGATCTGAATTTATATATTCAGGTTGGACAGATGAAGGGGTGATAAAGCACTGCAATGAAGTCAAAACAAAAGCTCATTTTGATGTTTTAAAAAACAAAAAAGTGGATGTGGGGTGGAAGGTGGCGTAAGTGCTACAACTTCAAATCTTTTTTTTTTTTTTTTTTTTAATTATTATTATTACTATTGGAAGAAACAACTCAATTTCTTTGAAGTTTTTCTCTTATTGGTTTTAACTGGATATGCTCTGTTTATGACTGTCTGTTAACACTGAATACCTCTGTTTTATTTGGCATTATTAGGAGAAAGCTGTACAGATGATCAGTAAATATTAGTGACTAAAACTGTCTTCATAAATTCATTATTTTGTGCGTTAAATTCTTATGCAGCAGCATTCACTAAAGTTTTATTGTAATGAGACAGAATGTAAAAGTTGAAATAATAGGGTTATTGTGGGTTTTTAAGAGTATTCTTGTTTCAGGTAATCTCTAAACTTGTGCATCTGTTCTGATTTAGAAAAAAATACAATTTTGAAATGTTGTAATACCTGCAAGTGTAGTTCCCAAGCACTCCAGTTCATTTTCTTGTCACTGCAGGAGACATTTGTTATTGGCAATCTCAGAGAAAGCTATAGTCTTGAAAGGCAAATGAAAAAAGGTAATTTTCATTAAAATACAACAACAAAATTGCATCAAAATTTGAGACTACAGCCAATTCAGCCCCGTAAATAAAACAGATGTTTCTTGTGATAAAAGTGGGAAAAATATGGCAGAGAATTAAAAACAACAACTCCTTTTTATGCTTGTTTGAGTGATTATACGGGTTGCAGGCCAGTGAAATATCAGAACCAGAGCACATTCCTAGTAATTCTTTAACCACTTCTCTATAGTTGGGTCTCTGAATGGGCTTTCCAACCCACAAGAGGCAGCTCATCTTTCTCCCATTAAAAACAATCATCCATCTGCAGTTAATGACAGAAAATGAAGTCTATTAGAAATGTGAATGGTGGCAGAAGGTATTCAAAACTAATTCCTGGAGAAACATCTGGGTGGCATTTAAACGTCTGAATACTTCAGAGTTCAGTGACTGTCCTTTTGAGGAAAAATCAGTGAAGGCAGATACTTTTTGAAACAAACAGTTTTGGAAAAAGCAGTTTTGAAAATTTACTCAAAAATCATTGGAAACTAGATTTTTTCAATCAAAAGCTACTAGTGGATACTTTTAAACAGCATTAACTAATATATGGATTGTTTGTTTTCTGAGGTCTGTATGTGAGGGATGTGACAATGCTTCCAAAAATCATTGGAGCATGTTTTCACCTGTGTGATGTTTACCAGGGAAGAGACCTGGCCATTGCCTGACTGTCTGTGTGCTGCATGCTAAGCCCATGAGGGGCTGTATGGAGCCATTGCTAGGTGGAGGAACTGTCTGGGTGTCTTTAAAATGTTAACTTTTACAAGTGGCTTCTCAATGGTAAGGGTCAAAGCAAAGCAGGAGAGAGCATGATTTGGGAAAGCAGTAAGGGAGCTTAGCTGGGTGCTCCGGGGTGTATATGGTGTACATGGTGCATGACAAGTGCTTCATGGCTTCCTCCTCCACAACATACAACCTGCCATGGCTTTCTGACTGAACAAAGTCCTTTCTGTAGTTGTGGGACCAACCCGGGCCAGGTCCTTTCTGGAAAGCCATTTTATGATCTGAAATCTGTTAATTTTATGGCCTGTTTTCCTTGCACGTGTATGTGAGCTCCACCCTGAGTGGATTTGGGTCTCCCTGGGAGCCAGGCTCTGATGGAACTGACAGGCTGTTGCCCCACCCCCAGGCCTGAGGGTGAGGCATTTTGGCTTCACTGTGCCCACAGACCTGCTCCGAGCAGCACTGGGGGTGTCTGTGTCCTGCAGCCCTCACTGGATGCCCTGGGTATCATCTCAGGGCCGTCATGGGGCCCTGTTGCTGCCCCCATCCATGTCAGACATGGAGGGCCTAGCTGGGCCCCCCTCACATCAGCTCCAGTGCCAGAATCCTACAGTGATGTGGCTGGGGATCTGTCATACTGGCAAAAAGGAAAATAGGGTTATTTTATGAAAAAAATGAAGATCAGACATGTTCTTCTTGAAAGGAAGTCAGTGTTTTATCCGTGTGGACTAGCTGATTTTAATTAAAATTGAAGCAATGCTAGAGGTTTCTGTATGAGCCTGTGCTGTCCCACGCAGAGGAAAGGTGAATGTGGGGACTGGAGTAAATAATGTACCCATATGTGTTCTTGTATGCTTTATCACAGTCTTTAACTTGAGCAAATCTTTGTTTTCTGACAATTTTTAGGACCAGCTACACTGTCAATTCAACAAAATAAAAACCAAAATCTTCAGGTGGCTTATGTTCATGTATGTGTTATGCTGAAGTGCTGTCCCTGCTTATAATACAGAATTGGTTTACTGTGCATTACAAACACCAGATCAGCTATCAATTTTCATGGAAAACAGCTGGTTTAGCTCATGTTAACAGCACAGCACAACTCTGAAAAATCATACAACTTAAACATAATTTTCCAGTATCATTTAAGGATTTGGTCACAGAATCACAGAATCATTTGGGTTGGAAGAGACCTCCAAGACCATCTAGTCCAACCTCTGACCTAACAGTAACAAGTCCTCCACTAAACCATATAATCTAAATGTCTTTTAAAGACCTCCAGGGATGGTGACTCAACCACTTCCCTGGGCAGCCCATTCCAATGCCTAACAACCCTTTCAGCAAAGAAGTTCTTCCTAACATCCAACCTAAACCTCCCCTGGTGCAACTTTAGCCCATTCCCCCATATCCTGTCACCAGGCACATGAGAGAATAGACCAATCCCCACCTTGCTAGAGCCTCCTTTCAGGTACCTGTAGAGTGCAGTAAGGTCACCCCTGAGCCTCCTCTTCTCCAGGCTAAACAGTCCCAGCTCCCTCAGCTGCTCCTCATAAGACTTGTTCTCCAGACCCTTCACCAGCTTCGTAGCCCTTCTCTGGACATACTCAAGTACCTCGATGTCCTTCTTGTAGTGAGGGGCCCAAAACTGAACGCAGTACTCGAGGTGCGGCCTCACCAGAGCTGAGTACAGGGCGACAATCACTTCCCTAGTCCTGCTGGCCACATTTTGTTATATGAGCCAGGATGCTGTTGGCTCTCTTGGCCACCTGAGCACGCTGCTGGCTCATATTCAGCTGACTATCAACCAATACTTCCAGGTCCCTCTCTGCCAGGCAGCTTTTCAGCCACTCATTTCCCAGCCTGTAGTGCTGCTTGGGATTGTTGTGCCCCAGGTGCAGGACCCAGCACTTAGCCTTGTTGAACTTCATACAGTTGGCCTCAGCCTATCCAGATTCTCCTGCAGAGTCTTTCTACCCTCGAGCAGATCAATGCAAACAACACCAAGTTCAGTGCATGCAAGCTTACTGAGGGTGCACTTGATCCCCTTATCCAGATAATCGATAAAGATATTGAAGAGAACTGGCCCTGATACTGAACCCTGGGGGACACTACTAGTGACCGGTGTATACAGGTAAACTATTAAAAACAAACCTTCAAAATACAAACATAAAAATTTACTTTTTGCTGTTGTCAACTGAATTTATTTTTACAATATAATAATAGTAGTAGTATCTTCCCCTCTTGATATATTTTTTGAAAATAAAAGCAGTTGCTTGGAGCTGGAATAATTGAAAATCAGTCAGTCTAAAAACCAAGTATTTTTCTTCCATTATCAACAGCAATAATGATTGCTACCAAGTGTTGATCAGTATGTTGACTTTTGGCATAAATGCACTTAGAAAAACTGGCTACACATTTGAAAGGTGAAAGGAATATACATGTATGTATATATATTTATTATATATATATAAAGTTTGAGTCAGTTCTCCTCTAGAAAAACTTGGAAATGAAAGGACTATTTAGCCACTTGCACTGTCACAAGTAAAGTACAATTTATCAGATTGTTCTCTTAAGTATAAAATAATAAAAACTATCCTGTAAATACAATATTTTAATATGATTTTAAAATGTCCATATATATACGTAGGCATAACTAAAATCAAGGGTGTATGGATTTTCTCTGAAAGCTTGCAGAGCACTTGCCATTATTGATATTAATAGCTTATGAAGAATTCCAAGTCTGGTCTGCCTGTATGCTTTCAGTTGTGGGGACAGTATTTCTAACTAAGCATGAGCTTTCAAAATATATCTCATCTAGTCTGAGGGAGGAAAAAAAGGTTGAAACAATGATATCCTATGTAAAAGGAAAAACATGATTTTGGAACATCAGATTATTTTGTTGACACTTTTAGCTACCTGTGTTTTTTTTTATTTTTTTTATTTGCATTCCTTCTTTGTACTGTATTATGAAAGCCATATGTCATACTTTCCAACACTATTACATTTTTGAAAGTTTTTACCATATTAAATGTCATGCTTATTTTTTTTTTTTTTTTTTTTGCCCTCCCATATCCACTAACTTTTTCTGGTTATTAAATAAGGTGCTGAAAAGGCTCTAACTTTGAAGGGTATGAATGGAAAACCAAAAACTTATTTTGAAATAGCTCTTTTGATGGACGCTCTTACTGTGATTTTTAAGAATAAGACACTGACACTGTGAAATATAAAGTGCCAGTTCCATGGTCCAAATTAGTTCAGTCTGCTTTCAAATGGATTGTTGAGAGTAAGAGACTCCCCAGTACTCAATCTTGAATGGTTCTTTCTGAACTGTTACCTCTGAGTAAGTCAGTTTGTAGACAAGCTGTTAAACTAAGAGATGTCAGGAAAAGGTTTTACTCTGCTAAGGAGTGTTGTGGTAATAATAATGGGGAAAAAATTCTAATAAACTCAAGTTGTGGCAGATAAATAAAGGAAAGATTAATGGTATTTAAAGAAATGTGTTAAGTGTATGTAATTATCTTTGTAAGAGCCTTGTTATTGAGGCAGTGCAAGAGGGCAAAATGTTGGCTTTGGATGTCAGTGTAGGAAGAATTACTGCATGTTGAAGTAGAGGCAGCTGCTATTAATGCATGAATTAATTTTTTTCCCTAATATATTTGTAAGTTCTCTCAGTGGCTTTTTTTCTATTTTTTTTTTCTTTTTTTTTTTTTTAAACTATCAGTGGAACAAAATGTTTGATGAAATAGGATTTTTGAAATGCATTCTTTGAGTAGAGCAAGAAAATGTCACAGAGAGGAGGGGAAAAAAATCTGCTTGATGTTAGAATTTGAATAGAGTTTCAAAGTTGAATTATTTGTTTTTTAATTTATGGAGTGTTGCTCCCCTGCCAAGGTCTTGTCATACACCACCACTGAAATGTGATTGTTGTAAAACCTGCATGAAAAAATGCATAAAAACTAAACAGTTCAGTGTCACGAATTAATACTAATTATTGCTTTGTTTAATTACATGGGATTAAAACAGGGTAGACTCTATTTTTATATATTACATACATATATGTACACTGCATTAAAAAAGGAAAGAATAAGGTTTTTAACTTTGAGATACAGAAATCTCAGTATAAAGTGTGTGTATATATACGTGTGTGTGTGTATATATACATGTATGCATACATAATATATATGGGTATATATATCATGGCCTTCTAGAGTTCCAGTTACTATTTTGACACTTCTATCCCTTAAGATATCTGTCACTCTTTTTGGAATAAGGCATGATTGCTTTTAGCAGTCTTGCTTTTCTCTGTCAAGATAAAGAGGTAGAAGCGGCAATAGCTGCATATTAATGTGTTTATTGTGTATAAGATATTTGGATACTCTTGCTTTACCATGGCAACATATTGCAATTGAATAGTATTATTGGCTGCTGTCAGTAATACAGAGCTATATTCATAAATTACTGAGGCTAGCAGTACTATTGACTATTCTGGTAGTCTGGAGAGTTGAAGGGAACTGGAAATGAATGACAGCGGTGATGTCCAGCAATATGGATTGATGAAGTATGAAGCAAGTAGAGTTTGAAGGTATTAGTGTAGCCTTGATGTGCAATGATGTTCTTTAGCATCATTTGTTCATCTCTTTAAGTTGATGATTACCAAAGGAATACTGCTACAGGTGGATGATAATGTAGCTAAAAAGACAACTGCATTCTCTATTGCTAAAATAGGAAATAGGGAGATTCTTGGGCCCATTGTCTTCTTGAATTTATTGCAAAGATGTGGGTATTGTGCTACTGGACTCCACTTTTTTTTTTTTTTTTTTTTTTTTTTTTTTTTTTTGTCTTAGAGACTTACAGCTGCAATCTATCTGTTTCTTAATTATGTGGGATGATTTCTCATTCCAAGAGCTCTCCCAGGTGGGGATCCAGGTTATGTTGGCAATCCTTATTTTGACCTCAGAGTGAGCTTTTGAATTTGTACAAGAAAAAACAGAGCGGGAAACATGTGTCGAGAGTTGTCCTCTGCAGTGAATATTTTATGCTGATCAATTTGAAATGGGTTCATTGCTTACAATATGTTATGTCAAGCACAAAGGAGAAATCAAACAACATTTATTGGGATGTTGGCCAGAGTCTTCACATCTGTGGGCTTAATACTGGAGTTCTAAATTCATATTTAGGCACTGAATTCTAAGTGATCTAATTTTTAGAGGTACCGATAAGCCACAGACACACAGAACTGATGGTTTGCGAACAGGAGAGGCATTAAAAGCATAAACTTGAATCTCAGTCCCCTCAAAGTGAAGGCTCTGTATGCACCCTTACAATCCCACAAACTGAATTTCTGGCAATTGTACAGGCTTTTGGAAGAACTTTGTTATTTATTAATGTTTGGTATGAGTTTTAAATCCTCTAACTAAGGATATTTGGATCACCGGGAATATCAGTGTTCAAGATTATGCATGTTTTCCTATTATCTCTTCCCTAGAGGAGTTCACCATGGGGCCAGCATATGTGCAACATTAGTATTGCAAGTCTTAAATTCTTGTATTTATTGCGCTTCATTAAAGCTACTTTCTTCATCAAAGTTTGGATCTAGTAAATCTGTTTTTTTTGTTTGTTTGTTTTTTGGTTGTTTATTTATTTTTATTTTTTATTTATTTCTTCCTTTCTTAGCTTCCTTTTTAAAATCTTCAATAAATCACTAGAGAAATAATTAGTAGAGAAATAATTAAAGTTCCTGTACAATTTGTTTGTTCAAAATTTGCAACTAAAATCATTTCTATTGACAGCATCTGAAGTTCTTTTCCTTAAGTAAAAATGTGAGGCTAAAATAGCAAATAAAACTCATTTTAAGCTAGGTTTTATTTCATCTCAATTCATTGTGCTTTATTTATTTATTTATTTACAATTTTATTTGCAAAATCTCGAACTAGAGAAATTATTAATAAAAAATTGAGACAATGTTTATTTCTGGTAACATAAACACCAAATACACGTTATTTTTAAATATGTGAGCCAAAAATGCCAAAGCTTCCATTCCTTAATCTCTAAAGGGTAGAATTTAAAAAATGCTAAATTGCTTGAAGGTCTAAGTAGATGCCTGTTAGGATTGCAAAGACTCTTTCGGTAGGAATTCAGTGAGAGCTACGAAATAGAAATCTGTTAAGGGTAATTAATGGTGCTGTCTTATGCTACTTGAAGTGGCTATTTTGCTTTTGTGTAGAGAGCAACTCTCTACAGCCATAAGCTTGTTTGGGTGTATAATATTCTCCAGAGGATCATATAGATGTGTCATAAACCCAGCTAAATTAGGAATTAGGAAATTTGTCTGCCTTAAATGCCAATGAAAAAATCCTATGTGACTTTTTTCCGTTCTTTATCTATGTGTCTTTGAAAATCTGTTCTCGGGTTGGAATTTTGACACAGTCATCAAGTACCATTATTGATTAAAATGCTATGTAATTGAAAGATGAGAAACAAGCATGAACTAGCATCGTGAATGTAAATAAACAAAGCTTTTTTTCTTTACTACTGATTACTCTTGTTAAGAGCAGGTAGTCAGTAAATGTCTTCAGAAGCAAACTGTGGACTCTTGTTTTCCAGAGCTCATTCATCAGATTTACTGATTGTTTTATGGAAGTGTGTTAAACCAGAGTACACTGAGGTGTATCAGGTGGGATAGATCTGAACTGTACATTACATAGGTTTTACACATTCATCCGGCCTTTGTTCAAGTTCCTTTGAATGCCAGGGGATGAAGGTTTTACCATTGTTCGCTAACATGGCTGCGAGACTGTTAAAGAGGCAGTTGTTGCTCCAAGAAGTCTTTGTAGACTCTCTGCAGATGTTATCTTAATGCTTTCCCATGGCTTAACTCCGGGGTATATTCCATGATTTAGAAAATTCAACAGCCTTAATCTTCTGACCCCAGGTGCTTTTGTAAGACATTCTGGAGCTGTATTTTGAAGTGAAAAGTAGGAATAAGACAAAAATAAATAAATAATAATAATAATTAAAAAAGTATGACATCCTGCTGTTGTTGAGCTTCGTTATTATTATTTTTATTTTTGTTGTTGGCTTCAGGCCAGAATTTCACTGTAACCTGAATGCTTAAGAGCCAACTTGGGTATCTGAATGTATGTTCTGTGAAATTTGGTGACTGTCTGTCCTTCATAGAAAATATTATTTCCCATTTATTGTGTCAAGGGAATGTCTTTTTTTATTGCACAGCCTCTAACAAAGTATGGTACGACTGGGGCTTTTGAGTGGTATTATAATTCAAAAAATGAGTAAATACATATTGGGTTTGACATTACTAGCATTTTTTCTTCTGTACATTTTTAGAACATTTCTGTTTGGATTAAAAAGAAAGCCCCACTAACTGCATGAATTATTGGAGACTTTCAAAACTCAATGCCTCCAGAACTTGAAGTATATAGGTGTACTCTATATGTGATTAACTAAATTTTATTAGAAAGTTTTTCTGTTCTGCAGAATTTATTCTGCACTTGCTTATTAACTAATATGACAGACAGAACAAACATCACTTGATTAACTGAATTTACTTCATTATGGTTATGAGGAAAACGTAGCTTTCTATGGGTAGACATGCTGGCTTTGTCAGCGATTTGTCACATCAGCAAGCTATTAATGTATAGATAGTACAGGTGACAAAAACATCCAAGATGTGTAGCAATTAATGTTGGAATTATCCTCTTATTTTTTAATTTCTGGGCTTTTTGGAGGGGTTTAGACCAGGCAAGCTATTGCCAATAGCTCTAGTTCAGATAAGTAGAGACCATGGAAAAGCTTGCCTCGTCCTTTGTGTCCTGCTGTGTCTCTGAATACCGTTGCCAAAACCAACTGCACTTCATCCATGGCGTAACAACTTCCGTTCATCTTTCTGCAAGGAAGATTGGATAAAAGGAGGCAGATGCTTCTGTGATCAGTGTTGCAACGTATGAAAAACAAATTCCAGAGTAAAAAAAAAGTAGGTGTGACTGTAAGGGGATCCTCTGTGTGGACTGGTAACGCTGTGTGGGTAGTAAGCAAACTACACGCTAAATGTGTGGCTTGAAGTTTGCTTTGCCCATGTTAAGATCTGCATTTCTTGTTGTTATGTTGATAGACTTCTGTGATTCAGTGCAGGCCTCTGAGCATTAGTGTGTTCTGTGAAGTCCAAGCCAGACTAACCTTCAGGACAGAGCAGCAGGAACCCAGATATGGGGTCAGTGTAAAATGACGTGGCTGGGTAGTGCTGCAGGTGGAGCACCATTTGAAGGGCTCTCCCCAGATACTGATGGATATGTCCACCCTGTCATGCAGAGGTTTGTTAAACCTCATGCAGTACAACTGAGCTGTTAATAAACCAGTCAGGACAACAGGGAAGATGTCTGGGCTTAAACCACTGGATACTTGAGCAGTCTTCACTCTGTAGCCACTTAAACTGTGCTTAAGTTCCCTCAGCTTGCTTAAACAAAATTTGGTTCAACAGCATGGTGACAGCCCTTAAAAGCAATGCCAACATCTGTTTGTTGGTGTTAATTTTGCTGGTGTCTTGCCTTGCATTCACAGGTCTTTCTGACCTATAAGCAGGAGCCAAGCAGACTGTAAATGATGCTGACACCTCCCAAAATGTCCAACGCTCATGCTGGCCCTTTCGTGTACGCTGGCTTCACATCAGCTGGTCCTTACCAGGACTCCAGTCTTCCCATGTTGACCACTGGCTGCAGGCTCGTGCCAGTGCAACAGCTCTTGGAAGTGGTCCTGTGAATTGCCTGTCCTGGGCAGCAGGGCCAAAATGGACACTGCAGAGCTGCTGGAAGGGGATGCCTGTAGTATGCCTCTGGAAAGGGATAAAGGCAAATACGTTGTTATGCCTACAAAGCACTCAGAAAACCTTGAACCATGTATGCATCAAACTGGGAATTATTGAAGCATGACACTAGTGTTTCACCCTGTCTCAACAAGTTGTCCTCGAGATCCAGGACCTGCTTCTCTGGAGACTTGTTGGCCTTACCTGAACTGGCCTTAACTACTGCATGAGTAAAGATCGATTCCTTCTCTTAGTAACATCCAGGAAGGCTTATATTTTTACTGTTATGCTTTACGTCTTTTAGCGAGAAAAAAACAAAAACCAGCAACAACAAAAGAAAAAAAATCTTTCAGATGCTGCTTTCAGTGTTCTCATGCTATGCAGGGTTTATTCAGCATGTAATTTGAAATGAAGGGTGAGAATGTAAAAGAAAGGTTAAGCTGAATATAAATGTAGTGTGTCCAGATGCAACAGCAGGCATATTGTAAGCCAGTGAATAAAAAAATAAAGGTGGGTCAGATTCAAAATGAAAAAATCTTCTATCGCAAACGTGTTTTTTTTTTTTTTTTTTTTTTTTTTCTTTTTTCTTTGTGGCTTGGTTCTTGGGCTGTCAGTTTTCCTTAAGCCCAGAATTAATATAGGAAAGTGGTTTGGTGTAAGCCCGATGGTGTCGGTATCCCTGAGCTTGCGTGTCGCTTCCCCCTCTGGTTATTGCCCTGTGCTTTTGCATTCATGCTCAAGTATGAGGTCTTGTGTAGTCTTCTGGAGACTTCTGCTACTGCCTTTAGTTAGTCATATGTGAGAAGCTCAGAAAGCATTTTCTGGAGGATATCTTGAGCCATTGGCTGAGGTTTTTATGAGTGATTACAGGGTGTTAGATGGCCTGTGTTCCAGAAACCAAGCTGAGACACCTGAAAGGAGCCTTTATTGCTAATAAAATACTCAACCCAAGGTTGATGTTGCATGTCATCAATCCCCTGTAAAAGTCTACTGGTTCCCAGCTCCCAGATGCATCTCCAAGCACAGGTACTAATGCGCTCTGCCTCCTTGTCCCAGACTTGTTTAGGCAGGCTTCTCTGATTTTACAGAATGTCTTGAGAATATGAAGGTCTTACGATGCTTTTTCATTATCCTGTATTAAAAGGCAGAAGAGGATTTGTGATTATCAGGAAACACTTGGTGAGGTCAAAATCTTGGCCTGAGTTTTGGGTGCTATTTAGGTGGTACAAATGCTTTGCAATCTTCACTGTCAAAACCTCCCATGTGAAAACAAATTGATGTTCCATTTCATTAAGCTTATAAATATATATATATTTTTTGAAAACAGAAACAAAATACTGTACTTGGTGCTGTATTTAATTTGAATAGAATTTTTGCTATTATCTTAACAACAACAACACAAAATCCTACTTGGACATTCCACCATCTGGAGCTGTGAGCGTGGTCCATGTAGTCTCTCTCAGGCAAGGGGCAGAAAGGAGTACATGCCTCCTTTCTCCTGCTCCCTCCCCAGGCGGCACTTCTTGCCTGTGCCTGTTCTGGAATACATGGAGCAGCCCAGGAGTCAGGCCCACAGCAGAAGGAACCTAGGGGCACCTGATTCCCATCCCCACAAGGAAAACTCTATTTTGATGTGTTTTTCAGACTCATTAGTATGGGTCAACACATCCCCTCCCCCCCCCCCCCACCTTTTTTCTCCCTGTTTAGGGACAAAATCAGAAGTTGAAATGTTGGTATTTCCTGTTGCATAAGCACTTTAAATCACTTTTGTGTTTGTACTCTGTGCTAATAAATGCTGAAACCGTTAGCAAATAAATTGGAGAAAAGATACGAGGACTGTACATACAAACCCCAGTGAAGTGATTAATGGGCTGTTACTTGTAACAAAATAGAAGGTACGAAACTATAAAACAGCAGTGATTTTTTTTTTTAAAAAAAGCTCTACATGTTGTATTGGATGCCTTTAAAAATATTGCAGGCCAAAATTAAGACCAAAAGTGTCCTGGCAAAAGTGTTGAAGTGGATCTGACAGGTTGATTAATGTATTTGAACTGGTTGAAGAAGAGCAGAATGCTTGAATAACGATTTTAAGGAAAAAATAGAAGCAAGTTGGGTACATCAGGACAGGCTGCATTCCAGCACTATTTAGGGTGGACTACTTCCTATGCATTTTGTATTAAATATTTGAATAGGGAAAAAGTCAGGTATATTCAGTGCAGAGAACATCTGCTCATGTTGGATACAGCCTTTCGTATAAACCCTGATTCAGTAAAGGATTTTAAACCTGTGCTTAACTTTTAGTCATATGTCTTTTTAGAGATAGATGGAGCCTCAGTGTTACTAGATTGAAGTAAGCATTTAGTAAACATTTAAATACTTTCCAGCAGTGATGGAGGGACATTTTTGAAAATTGGCTCCTGAAAACATAGTTATGAAAAAGTATTTTATATATTGCCAAATAATGATATTAAAAAAAATAAAAAATAAAAGTATTGGCTATACTAAGACTAAGGATTGAAAGGCTGTCAGTCCTGCCATGTTTTGATAAACCATGTTATGTGTTGCCTTTTTTTTTTTTTTTTTTTTAGCTTCCATTTTGCTTATCTATCAGATCCTATCATGGTCTTCAGGACACCCAGCAGGTGAAATAGTGGTATAAATGGGAATCTACTGTGCTTACCTAATGTTTTCTAAATTATTCACTGCTTTATGCCACATATATAATGCTGCAAAAGCAATTGAATGGTTGTGTGACTACTTGAGCTGTTAAGACTACTTGAATAAGGGCAGTTTGTTTGGCCCTGGAAAATATACATCTATGCAATTTTTGACTTTGAAGTTTTGTTCTATTTGTCTAGTCTGAGGTCTTGTACAAAAAAGAGATACGGGAATAGTGTGTAGTCTTCTGGTGCAGCTGAGCTTCTGGAGTATATTCATCTACACTGGCTTTGGTCATCAGAACTGGATGTCCTTTTCTTTTTTCTTTTTTTTTTTCTTTTTTTTTTTTTTGTGTGTGTGTATGTGTGTTTGTTTTTTCTTTAGCAATGTTGCCTTTTAGCTTCACTTATGCCTTAAAAATGTATTCATCTTTTTAAACCGGTGAAAGATTAGAAATGGGACTGGATCTAAAGGCTGGCTTTTGAAGATTTCCTTAAAAATTTATTCAAAACCGTGATTTATTTTAATTTTTTGATCAACACATTTATTTATTTATTTATTTATTTTCCAGGAAGGAGAGAAAAAGAGACTTCAGTGCTTTGAAATGATGTGTATTGTCAAGTAGAAAAAAATATTTCTGGGTGTTCTCCTTTAAAACTGTTAAACTATCCCTCCCCAAGAACACCTGTGTGCAAGGAGATGTACCATGAAACCAAGGCTCAGCATTTTAAAGCAATGCAAAGAAACATTATTTTACTCAGCTGTTCTCTGGAACTTACAGCTATACTGTATGTTTGGGGAGGAAGAAGAACAAAATTAAAGAAGAAAAACGCTGTGTGTAGAACACTTACATAAATCATCAGAAATATGCATTCCTGCAATGTCAGGGATGCAAAAAAAAAGGGATTGGAAAAAAAAAAATCCTAGGAATTTGGGTGAGATTTAAACTCTAATGATTACAGAAAATAATTATCCCCCAACCAAACAAGAAAACAAAAACCCAACCCAACTCAAGCTTCTTCTTGGGGACAGGAGCAGTTCTCCTTTCTAGAGGCAACAGATGTCTCCTTTACGGTACTGCACAAGTTGCAGGCTTCTAATGATAACTAAAAAGAGGGGCCTAGTAAAGAGAATTTAGTTCTCTGTGATCTAAAAGCTTCAGATAAGGTTTGACTTTTTTTTTTTTTTTTTTTTTTTTAACTCTTAATCAAACTTGAGCTGGAAGAACATGGATGATTTCAGCAGAATTCTTTCCATGTTTATTAATGATATATAATCCCATTTTATTTTGCCTCTGTCATTTCAGGTTCCTTTTACCTGTGAGTCCAGGTTAGCCCTTGAAATACATTGTATCCAAAGAACCATTCTTCATGTCTGAAGTCTAATTGGATTTGTGTGTTTGATACTGACTTTGATTATAACTTTGAAAGGATCTGTTGATCTAAATGATCTGATTGGAAGGGTTGCTACATAACTAATTACTATCTCATTCTTATAAAACAGAAGGTTTGTTTCATACCATACTTTGGGAAATGATAAAAGCTTGTTGTTACAAAAAAGCCATTAATTTTATTAACTCCTTTATATGTTCGCACTGAACAAATGAGAGATTTTTCTTCAAGAGCTAACGCTTCATCCTCAGAGATCAATGGCTGTGAGCATGCTGAACATCTTACAGAATCTGTCTTTTAATTAAGTTATGTTAACATTTGTCTCACTTGTAAATGATACCAATGACTGTTTATCTTACAACTCTGCCTCTAGTTTGGGGAAAGGTGAAATGTGTTCTTTACTAAGTAACGGCTTAAAAATGGTATGTTGCCTTACGATTGTTGGAGCTGAACATTAAAATTATGCTTTTTTTTTTTTTTTTTTTTTTTTGTGTGTGTGTGTGTGTGTGTCTTGGGGTGGTCATGAGTACAGTTTGATTCACAACATGGATTCCTGTGTCCAAGAAGCACAGAGGATGGATGGGAGGACATAGGCTGCCTGGGTTTTGTTCCCAGCGTGGTGACCTTGAGCAAAGTCACTGAACCTCTCTGTGCTGTGGTTTAGTGACTTCTGTGATGAATATCAAGTTACAGTACCTAGCTCCCAGGGGTATGGAGTGAGCTTAATTAATGAGTTAGTAATATGCTTTGAGATCCACCTTTCTGACCTTTCAGCCTGCACTATCAAGGCACTTGTCTGTGTCCTTATCTATGTGCAAATTGATTACAGCTGGCTCCTAACCTTGTCGTCTCAAGCGTGTTTGCTGTGCTTCTGCCTGACTCCTCAGTATGGTCATGTTTTCTGCCTATTTTCTTCATTCCTCTGCTGCCCTTACTTTCTCCACTGTGTTAAGCATGGGAATCTTTATTGTCACCATATAGCTATTGAAGCTTGCTAACCTTTCAGGTTTAATTTTGTATGGTGAAATAAGGGTCAACTCTCTGTGCTGAGAATGAGCCCCCTTGAGCATATTTCTTCCTACAAGCGCATTCGTTTCTGTTATGCTAGAACTTGTACTTTGGAAGTATTAGTATTTGGAAGAATACTGTGTGTAAATCCCCCCTGCACGCTGTGCAGCTTCTCACTCCTGTCCTCCACCCTTTATCCTCTCCTTGTGGTCATTTACAGGTACCTGAAAGGAGGCTGTAGCAAGGTGGGGATTGGTCTGTTCTCCCACATGCCTGGTGACAGGACAAGGGGGAATAGGCTGAAGTTGCACCAGGGGAGGTTTAGGCTGGGTATTAGGAAGAACTTCTTTATTGAAAGGCTTGTTAGGCATTGGAATGGGCTGCCCAGGGACGTGGTTGAGTCACCATCCCTGGAGGTCTTTAAAAGATGTTTAGATGTAGAGCTTAGTGATATGGTTTAGTGGAGGGCTTGTTAGTGTTAGGTCAGAGGTTGTACTCGGTGATCATGGAGGTCTCTTCCAGCCTAGATGATTCTGTGATTCTGTGATTTTAGGAAAATGGGATGTCACCCTCTCTAGAACCAACCAAAGAGTTGAACGTGGGAATTGTTGCACTAATTTCTGAGTTATACATGTGCTAAAGGAATTTCATGGGCTAACAGTAAGGTGCTCAACCTACTGTAGGTTTTAGCCCTCAAATCTTCTCTGGAAAATCTACTGTGGCCAGGATATTGCACTTGCCTGGCTGTTATCTATACCACTGTTTAGCTGGGAGTGTAGCTATTACTACAGTACAGCAATTGCACCTGCTCAGCTTCTCTTCTGCTTATGATTTACTAGCTGTAGTGCAAGGGAAAATGGTCTTAGAACTAATATAGTAATCATCTTCAGTTCCCTATAGAGAAACTGGATTTTTCTGTTAGTAAACAAAGTAAAGGAAAATAATTTTTCAAGTTATGTGTATACACACACATAAGAAATACTTAAAAACTTCTATTAGGACTTACTCAGAAGAAGAAATATTTTAAAAGTTTGTTTTCAGGTATAACTACAATGAAGAAAATTTTATCAAAGGGATAGGATGTGGTCTAGAAAAAGGCATTTTTATGCACAACCATTAGCCTAAATCAAGTCATACCGCCTACATTACAGCATTCTTATGCAGAAATGTAACTCTCCTAGATGGTCTTCATCCACGAGTGAAAGCAGTTGCATGACAGGATGATTGACACCTCAAACAGAAGGGTATTCATATGCAATAGAAAGGAGAAAATATAGACCAAGCATCTGGATGAAAGGAGGGAGGGGAATTAGGAAATATCCAGCAAGACTGTGAAGTCCAGCTGGCAGAATGTGAAAAGCTGTGGATGCCCCATCCCTGGAAGTGTTCAAGGCCATGTTGGGCGGGGCTTTGGGCAACTTGGTCTAGTGGGAGGTGTCTCTGCCCATGGCAGGGGGGTTGGAAATAGGTGGTCTTTAAGGTCCCTTCTCACACAAACCGTTCTGTGGTTTTATAAAACCACATAAAACACTTTAATAATTTTATAAAACACCTATGAGGATTCGTGGTAAAAGTTACTCAGCTATGTTTTGTTTATCTTTACAAAATGATAGAGCAAAGAGATATGCAAGCTATCCAAATGGATGCTAAAACCATATCCTGAAATCAGTGTCCATATATATGCCCATATAAGCCACCTTTTTGATACAGCAGAAGGTGAATAAAGGAGAGATCCTTTATTTCAGTACTGGTAAGGCTGATGGATTGCCTAGTTTGGGCTAAGAAATGTAAGTCTTTTCCTGAGGAAGATACACACTTATACATGTCTTCTGCATTCTGAGGCTGTTACCCTGTCATGTGCTAACAGAACTGATAACTAGATTTGCCTTTGTTGGCTGTTGCTGAGGTCTTAAAGACAAGTATATTCAATTTTCAATCATTCATTGCTGTCCACTGTGGGCAGGGTGATGGTATGAACAACATTTGTGCCCAGGGCTGCTTCTGGGCCTCAGCCATCTGGGAACTTTTGTGGAGGCTTTATGTATGGTCAAGGAGCTGGTCTTGAGCCACGAACTACCAGAACAATATAGTTGTTGTCATAAGTGACTAACATGAAAAAACAAAACTGAACCGGAATCTTTTAGGTGTCTGAAGTGCTGACGTCTTAGTATTTCATGTATTTAGGTAGCGAGAAGTCAGTATGAAGTCAGCCTTTGTGGCTGAAGGGAACCCTAAGCACCTCAAGGGAACCCTGTGACGATCAGCTGGGATCCATACAGATGTAAAATGCTTTTCCCGGTGGAGGTCTTTAATGCTTAAATTAGGGCATAACTTGTCCTAGAGACTGATCCAAGTTTTCAGTAATTTGCAGAGATTTGCTGACATGTAGGCCTCGCTTTAGTGGGATGAATGTACACAGGGACTGGTGGGGCTGCTTGTTTTTGCTGACAAACCAAAGCTGGCTCATGCCTGATGCTGTGAAGTCTTTCATGCTGATATTCTCGAGTCTAGATTGCAATGGTTGCCATCCCTTTTTAACAACATGTAAAGGATAAGAAGTAAAATAGCTCATGCTTATTGACAGGTGACTGAAAAACAGATGAATTCTGCTTGTGGAGAGGAGGCCTGAGCTACAGAGCACATGTAATAGGATGTGGGACAAAGAGCAGCAGGTCAAGGCTGTGCATTAATCAGTCTTGAAGACTGAAATGAATCTAGCAGAAATTGCTATTTAGAATTTACTGGAGTCAATGAAATGAAACCCAATATTAAGAGAAATGCTTGAATTGTGAAGAAGAAAAAGCAGGCCTAATTTACAGGATATGAATCTATATGTACAACCAGTCATTTCAGGAACAAACCTAAACAAGAAATTGGAAAATATTTTTTTACCTATAGTGTCAAGATCTTTATCTGCTGAGACCTGATTCCCACAACAAATACTGATGAAGAATAAGAAAAATTTGACTAAGGTCAGTTGTAGCTGGAAAAACATTAGTCTTTACAAACTTGGAAATATGCTAAGAGAGCTGAAAAATGTGGAATGGTATTGCAGGTAGGCAAGAGTGGTCTGACTCAAAGAGAGGGAAAAGTCACATCCTGAAAAAATAAATTAAAAAGAAAGAAAGAAAGAAAGAAAGAAACAGTTTAAGCAATCTGGAGTTGCTTTCAAGTGGCCAGATTGTACTTCCTAAATAATTGCTGTGGGACTGGGCTCTGTTTGATTTAATTGGTAACGTGTGTTGAAGCCAGAGCTGAATGAACTATTTACAGCGAATAATTTATTTGATCAATGTCATCCTCCTTTCTGTTCATGAATTATCCACAAACAGGTTTTTTCCTCTCTAATTTGTTCATTATTCAAAATTGCTCAGCAAATGCTTTGTGTGAGTGCCTTTTTGGGTCTTTTTTTCTTTTTCTATCTTTGGAAGATTATGCTTATATATGGAGAGTTTTACAGTGGGACTCAAGAAACCTGAATGTTCTCTTTTACTGTGCTTTTGAAGGAGGGAAAAATAACCCATTTTCTATGGATTATTTGCTATATTTGCTGAAAATGTGGAGAGTGTAGCAGCTTTTCTTTTTATTCATAGGGTTTCAGGCCAGAAGGGACTATTAGATCATCTACTCTAATCTCTTTTATGATGCAGATATGGTAGGAATTCATCTAATTTCTCCCATACTGAGTCCAATAATTTGTGCTTAACTAAAGCAGATTGGAACTTTATTTTAAAGCCTTTTCAGACAAGTGGCTAAAAAGGGCTTTATGAGGGTGGTTATTATTCTATTTTCTCCTACAAGCTTGTGTATCTACTCGATAATCTTTATTTTTGTTGTGTGGGATTGTTTGTATCTGCTGATGTAATGTCTGAATCTTTTGAAAGCAAGGGAGGACATGAGAGCCTTCATGACCGTGTGAAGCATTCTTTCACAAACCTTTCTATCTGTTTGTCCAGGTATAGCTTCCTACAAGCAACTTCACAAAGAAAAAAATGGAATGAATATTCATGCCAGGCAAGCAGCGACCCTGGTGAATGCTGTCAAAGCAAATGCATGCTCTTAGTCAAATTAATGTTTGTGAATTCTCCTGGCAGTATTTTCCCAGTGCTAGCCAAGAAAGACACTGTTAATGTAAATTGTAGTGACAGTAATCTTTTTTTTTTTTTTTTTTTTTTTTAAAAAAAAAAAAATGGAATAAGCATTGTTATTCAGAAGTCAAGATAAGCATGTTTGTCACACAATATTAAGATGAAAAATGTAGTGAGATGCTGCCTTACGCTGGAATTTGGATTGCGGTGCATGGAGGTTGTAATACAGTAGAACATCCACCAGATTTTGCCAGAAGTGTGAAGTATTGTCCACACAAGCTTGGGGGAACTGTTTTTCTGAGGTGGAATTATCCAAGCTTCAAAAAATGCTATTTAATTTGAAAAGCTGTTCCCCACAATACATCAAAATAAGAGATATCCACTTGCTTTGTGGCATGCCTGGTTAGATCTCCTGCCCCAAACCCCAAAGTGCTCAAGCTATGAGCTGTCTCCATGCTGCAGCAGCGTTGCTGTCTTGAAAACCAATAGGAAACTACCTGTATGGCCAGATGCTCCCGAGCAGTTTGGTGGACAGTCAATGCACAGAGTGAGCATGTGTAAATTTTGAAAAGAAATTTGGGTCCCTTGGTTTCCTTTGTTCCTCTTGGATCAAACAGCAAAGGCTTAGCCTGTGGGACTTCCATGAGAGCATGGGGTACCTTCAAAATGCCTTCAAAAATGTGATTCTTTTAGAGGTAGGCAAGTTGAGTCCAACTAGCAATTTAACAGGTGAAGTATCCTGTGGAGGATAATCCATCGAGATGCTTTAGGATGTAGTGATGACCTGCTTGTTCCCCAGTCGGCTAGAGGGTTCTGTTTTTCTTCACTGACTTTTAAGTGGAACTAAATGAGTAGATTAGATTACACACCTGACTTTTAGACTGCTAAAATGAAGTGAGATGAATGTCCCCCCAAATTATTTGCCTCAGAATGGCCACGATAAAGCAGCTCCACTTGATGCATTAGCAAGTAGCCTTGCTTTTTCTCTCTCATCTGATGAAATAACCGCTTAACCCTTCTGCAAGCAGAAAGATCTGTGGCATAGTGCAATGTCGATAAATAGATCCTTTTTCATTCTCACAGGCTGGGCTGTTGTAGGTGTTCTTGAATACTATGCTGAAGCTTTCAGTTGTTAGGGCTATGATATTGTATAGTGACAGTGTAAGGGACACCTTGCCTACTTCATAATAAATCATAAATTTGGTGTATAGCAAGGAGGCCAAGATCCTAGTGTGATCTGTATGTGCCTGACATGAGGAATTACTTGAAGCATCATATTGCTTTTTCCTTTGATGTATCAACTGTCCTGGCACTAAAGGCATAACCTGTTGTTGGAAAGGGAAACGGACCGGAGTAACGATGCAACCTTGATGTGAGTATAATCGTCCTCCTTTATTGCAGGTTCTCACAGAGTATATATAGGCAACTAACTACAGCATGTAGTTACAACTATAACAACTTATAATTGGTCGATAATAACTTATAATTAACGCTGATAACAACTTATAAATGGTCTAGCTTCTCCATGCACTTGTCTCTAGCTTGTTTCCTCATTATCTCTAATACAAGGACGTGGGAAGCAGGGCAAAGCCACCTGTGAATTCCTTTCCCACAATAACCCTAGTAAAGGAAGACTGTGATAATGACATCCCTGTGTTTGGGAATTGTCTCCATGTTGCTCGGAATGGATGCACACGCAATTCTTTATCTGGTCTGCAATCCCTCTAATTCTTTGTGGTCTTTACTGTTAGAACATATAACATCTCTAAGGAAATGCCAGAGCCACTACACACCTTCAGGTGAGGTGCCTTCATGTGATAAGCCATGTATGATATACTTTATGGAACATTGTCCTTGTAATATTTCATAATGCTCAAATGTTCCAGATGATTATAGTCTCCAGATCTGCAGTTAAATTATTATACTGATCAGAAATTTAATTGCTCTCACTTGTCTTGTTCGGTATGTTCTTTTGGCAGAATGACAGTACTTTCCATCACTGTTTCTCCATCCACTGAGTGATACGAAACGTGTCTTTAAAATTGGGAAAAAATATCAGTGGGAGTTATGTTACCTGGTAGAGTGTTTTGTTGCTCTTTTCTGATCTGACGGTAGTACAAAGTGCAGTTTAAATATTTTATATTGTTCTTAGGACAAATTGTGAATTTAAAAGCTACAATTTAAACCTGAGGTAAAGTAAGTTTTATCAGTGTTTATCTTTTGATAGTTTTTCTTCCTTTTACTTTATAGCACAAATTTATAATTTATAACAATCTTAGTGAAGGTGAGATAGACAACATGTTTTCCACTCCAGCAGAAGGAATGTCACTTCACTAGGAACTGAATTTTCTATATGAAAAATTGATTTTGGAAATAGGAGCCAAAATCAAATCTAGATGGAACCCCACAAACCAGAAAAAAAAAAAAAAAAAAAAAAAAAAAGTTTGAACTTTTAGTGTCACTGGTTTTGAAACTGATGAGAAATTTTGAGTTTGTTTCAGTAAGTTGTACACTGTGTTGTGTGTTACAGGACTGCATATGTGAAAATTTATGCTTACTGTGGTATTGATTAGAAGCGGAACAATGATGTTGATTTATGGTTTGAAAAGTCTGGCCTTTTTTGTTCGAGGCACATGGACCATATGTTTTGCAGTAAATATTTTTAATTCCATGAATGCAAATGATTGCAACTGTTTGTTGTTGCTTACACAAACTTATGACAGAAAACAAGTGAGGTGAAGACAGGATGTGTTGCAGTCTATTAAAATAACAAGTGTGGAATATAGGGAGGAATTTGTAGACAGGGGGCTTTAAAACAGAGCAAGTTGAACCAATTATTTTAACTGTAGTTGAAGTAAAGCTGGAGAGATGTATATAAAACTATAATGCATATTATTATATCTAAAATATGGAAGTATCTTCAGCTACATATCTCTATTGGTTTAGAAGGGGTTGTTATCATTCTCCTGCAATAACCGTTTGAAAAGTAAGCCTTCAATCTGGGGTTTCCAAAAGGCAGTTTTTCTGCGTGCCATATGAATTAATTAAGCTGCAAACTCAAATGTGTATATATTTGTGCTGCCTCCTTTGAAAAGCTTCATAGAATATTTTGTCCTTTGGGCAGACTAATTCTTTGCTTGCTTTTAATTCAAGCCTAAGCTTGACTTAAAGGCCCATGCCTCTAAGAGAGCCCAAGCTTGTCTGGCTTTGAATGAGCTGTGGCAAGTAAAGGAAATGTGGCAGTGTTGGTACAGTGTCCTGACTTGTAACAATCTTCAGCCTCTTGGCAGGGCTGGTTAACTACATCCTACCAGAGCTGTAACATGCCTCGCACCCAGGCTGGGTCTCTCAAAGAAAACTGGGCTCCTCTGCTGTATATCATGACCCAAAATCTCGAAATAAAAGTTGGAGTACAAATCACACTTTAAGTACTAGGAATACTTGCCCCAAACTGACTTTTTGATTTGCCTTCAAAAAAGTTCACTCAACTCCCACTTTTGGACATCATGAGCTGATCTTTTTTTGGTGTCATAATAGTCTCCATGACCACTATTTGTGACATCATCATGAGAAAAATACTGCAAATTAATTTAAAATTATAATATCTGTTCCTCTTGTGTGGTTTATAGTTGAATTCACAGAATTATAGGAAGGTGCAAAAGTTCCCAGTCATCTTATTTTTTTCAGAGCAGAGTTAGGCTCTAGAATCTTTTTCTCTGGCATGTGTTTCCACATGGGAGCACTCTGAAATGATTAAAATTTTCTGGATTGGTGATGACTTTTCACTACTACTTACAATTTGTGCGGATGTAGCACTTTGTTTCTGTTTTCAGAGCTTCAGTGATCCCTTCTTCCTCTGCACATTTCGCCTTTTCTTCTGAGAAAGCAATAACTGGCACAGAAATAGACTTGGATTTCTTTCTGGGTAGTACAGCATTTATTACAATGACCGGGCCAGTCCAGTCTGCTCATCCCTTCACCTTTATTTTCAAACTCCTTTGGGCAATTTGATCCCACCTGACACTTTTGACACTTCCTGATGCCTAAATTGGGTTTTTGCAGGGTAACGCTTCTCCTCTGTGACTGACAGGGAGATCTGTTGCTGTCAACATGGATTTTCTCCAGCTATTTCTCCTATTGGTACTTCTCCATCCTCTGACTTAGAATGGTTTTAAATTCTCTGTGCTGATTCTTTTTTCTCCCTAGAGGATCTCCTTCCATCCCTGGTTACATTCCATCTCTTTCCTCTTTGGCCTATCTTTGCTTAGATTTACTTTAAATTTCCCATTTTTTATCCTTTTTCAAAACTCTTTGCCCTTTGCACATTGCTAACCAGAATGGATAATATGGCGTCATTTATTGCATGATTGCTAGTTCCTTTCCTGACCACATAAAGCCTTCAGCACAGAGCTTCCCGGTGGCTTTCTAATTTGTATTTGATCAAGCTAACTCTTTCTAATGTGAACACTGGGAAAATCTTCCTCTTGGTGAGACTTATTTATTTATTTATTTATTTTTACCTGGGCTCTTTGACTCATATCCTTGGTTCCTAACCTCATAAACTGGGAGGCAAAGAGAGCTCTGTCTGCCTGCCCTTTTACTGTACTTGGAATTGTCATTTTTCATCTTACCATGCTTCCCCAAGTTTCATGAGAAAGACGATACCAAAATTCTGAAGTTGTCCACCAAAATAACTCATTTTTTTTTTTTTTTTTCTTTTAAAACAGATTTATAGCATTCTTTTATGTAACAGAGCATTACTTAATGAACCCCGGAACTTAAGCTTCTTCTCCAACAAGGGGTAAATAAAAAGGACCCTGAAGGTAGTCTTTACTACTATCTTTCTTCTACTTGAGTCCGTGTTTAGACTTTTAAAGCAATTCAGTCCAACCATATTGTTGAGTGATTTCCAGAGAGAAGATCTGTGAACAGAGAAGAAAATAACTTCACATTTAAATTGATGGGAGGAGGCATCAAGAGTCTTGTACTCAAAGCAGTCTAAACCGTGTTAAATTGTGTTGTTTCTGGGGAATGACTATTATATTAAGTCTTGCTGGAGCTTATGTTTTGTAATACAAGACAAATAAAAACAGCCTGCAACCTTGTGAGCTGTTTATTATTAACCACATGTTTTCTATGGCAGCTCCTATCAATGTTGCAGCTGAAAGAATATGCTTTGGGGAGAATATTTGAAGGAATTAGCTGGAATGACCTGGGGTATTTTGTTTTTAGAAAATTATAACGAATACTGACAATTTCCAGAAGAAAAAAATGAAATAATCTTAAGGGAAACAAAAACATCAAAAGTTTGCACAGAGTGCCTTGTTCAAACAATGTAAGTTAGTTTGGGAGTCATCTGTAAGAAGAAAGGCAACTCTTACTGGAATAAAGTAGTTGGTTAGAATACAATAGCGTATTAAAAATGTTCAGGAATTTGGACTTAGCAGAGATCTGGGGGTACAGTTTCTATTATTTTCCCAGACTTTATGGAAGTCTGTGATTATAGCTCCTCTGCCCTACCAGATATGGACATGGATTTTTACAGTACCAGAAAAGGAAAAGAACACATCATAAAATGTCTCCTCACTTTTACAATTTTAGTCCATAGGGAAAAATGAGACATAGTAGAGTAGCCTTTCTTTGTGTGGTGTACCAATCATGTACGTGACCCTGTGGCATTTACTAGGCAATATATTGTCCAGTACTTGATGAGTTTGTACTGAGTCTGGTTTTGGTGCTTATTTTTTTTGTTTGCATTCTTCTTGTTGGATGCAAGATATTCTAAAATAAAACTATTGCAATGGAGTGAATGAAGTGTTGTATTCAAAGTCACATCACCATCTATTCACCTATCTTGATCTTTATTTATTTTCAATGTACATTTATTTGGTGCATTTAACTTCACCTCCAGCAGTGAGGTGAGCTACTGTGACAGAATCCTATTCTATTTCTGTCATTAAGCTGACTTTGTAGTCTTGTTCTAATGAAGGTAAGTTGCGGCTATATCTATGTATGTCTGTGCTCCAATTGAGCACATAATTTCATCACAGATGGAGTGATGGAAAACCTAATCTAGATGACATTGACACAGTAACAGTGAAAATGTGTCGGGGAGAGTTTCACCATGCTCTGTGATAGTGTGGGTACTAATCCATTGCTAGTGGATTTCTGTCCCTATGCTATTCTTTTCTCTAGCTAAATTAAAGTGACAAGGGAAATAACTGGTAATATAATAGCTGTGATCACAACTGTATAACTGTAGATTATACAGTACGTTAACCCAACAGGATACGTTTAATATGTCTTTAGCATTTAAACCTGTGGATTTGAGAATGGAAGGAAGAAGGATATAAGCATCTTTGTGATGTTTGTTGGCTTACTCTAAGGTAGAAGACACTGGACTGAGTGAACAACTTGCCACATCATCATTGTCCTGATTTAATTTCTTTGAACTGCACCATCACTCTGTATTTCTTCATCTTTATTCACCCGTCTGTTAAGATAGTAAGCTCCCTAGGACAAATGAGCTCCTCACGGATTGTGCATGCTGGATTTAGAGCTGTGATGTCCAAAAGTCATTTGTAACTTGAAGAAAAATGAATTTTTTGCTAGATAACTTCAGAAATCTCAGAGATTCTACTTGCTGTCTAGATTACGTCTTGTAGGCAGGAGGGGGATTGAGGGATCTGCATGGTGCAACCTCTCTTAAAGTGAGGCATGTTGTGAGCAAGATGGCCATAGATCAGATTGACTGCAGAGGGCATGAAGATTATGGTGAGTGAATCATTCCTTACATTGGTTTGAATAGTAGTTCCAGTAGAAATCTGGAAAACTTGATAAAAATCCAGTTTATTCTGTACCCTTCATTCTGCAAAATGCTGAAATGTGCTTGACATCTTGAGGAATGCCAGTAGGGTGTTTTGAATACTGAATTGAAATACTGAATTGAAACAATGATTACAACGATTAGTGGTCATTTTCTTCCTTAGGTGGCTTTTTTTCCAAAAGAAAATAAGCTGTTTCCTTGCATGTCTTTTCCTCTGTAAGTGTGTATATGTAAAAAGCCTCTTTATGTGAGAATGTGGTAGAAAATTCAGGAGGAATCTGCAAAATACTCCTTTTTTTTGTTGTTTTTTGTTTTTTGTATTTGTCTTCTGTGGAAATGTTTTTCATTATAAAATATTTTAAACATAAGGTTTTTAAACTCATAAGTGAAAGCCAGATGGAACATACATGCAAGTGCAATGCCTAAAATTAAAATAAAATTAAAAGGAATCCTTTTTTATTTTTCTCTTTTCTGAGAGTAATTCCTAGTGTTTTTGCTCTTAAATGTTAGGGTGGTGTTTCTTTAGTTTATCTTTAAGCGTGAAGCAGTAACAGAGATGAGGACTCCTTAGAATTTTTAATAGAAACTAAAATGAAAAGTAGGGACTTCATTTCCATCAAGTTCACTTTGGTTTATTCAACTGTACTCACTAATGAAAAAGAAAAAAGTTACAAATAGAACAAATAGAATGTCTGGACTTTCACAAACAAAGATTCAAGATGGGAAGAAAAAAAATTATTTCATATTTGTGTTGCCTAACATATTCTCTTAGTTGTATGAATAAAAAAGTTTTTTTTTTTTTTTTTTTTTTTTTGTTAAAAAACAACTACAGAAAAAAACTGTAGTAGAATAGCTTGTTGTCTTGTGCTTGTCTCTTGAAACGTGAATTGTGCCTTGGTAAAGAGCAGCTGTTGTTGATTTTGGGTGGCTTTGCTATTAGAAGTCCTGACATGACAGAAAGCCATGGGGGCTTGGAAAGTAAATACTTTTTATAAAAATATTTTGACCTTTCCAATTGGATTTCTGAAAGAACATTAGCTATCCGATGCAGAACACTTCATGAAACATGAAAAAAATAGGGGAAGATGTTATTAAGCAGGAAGGAAAAACTAAACAGGAAAGGAGACTTGTTATTGCTCAAAGAGAACTTGAGTTTAATCTCTTGTCCATTCTTCCACTGAGGGAATAGGAACGGCTTCATTTAGTCCTTGGTTGTCCTCCAGGGAGGTTTCTAACCTTGACTGTATACTACTGATGAGGACTCTAACTTCCCTTGACAGTTTGTTCATTTGCCTAACTCTTCTTCTTACTCTGTGGAAATTCACAGAGGAACTGTATTTGACCTAAATTTCCCCTGATGCTGCTTAAGTTCATTACTTCCTCTTCTGTCCTCGTTAATTAAGGGGAATAATTGATTCCTGTTCTTTTTATAACATCACTTTATGTACTTGAAGATGTCATTCTCCCCTGCTTTTCTCCATGACACACAAATATGAAGACAAAAGGGAAATATTTCTCTGTCTGGATGATGTCAAGAAAATAAAGCAACTCTTCAAGGAGATGGGGGATAAGCCATGAGAAGTAGTGTAAATGAGATCAGGATGGGCATGAAGACAACAACTTGTCTGATCCTTGCTGCTAAAATAAGAGTGCTAAGTGCCACTCTCATCCCCATGAAACACAGGCTCCTTGATCTCCAGCTAAGCATAGGTGCACTTGTTTCCATTTATCCAGCCAAGGAGCTCCCCACTTTGCTCTCTCTTGAAGTCTGGTCAGGGAGGGTTGGGGCTTGTGCTTAGGTTTCTGATATACCTCAAGTTTAATCAAGTTGTTTGAAAGGGGTTATGTATTTTCAGGTTTCTCACTTCCAACTTTCTCTTGAAACTTAACCTTGCTCTCAGTCCTTTCACAAACCTACCAAACCATCTAGTGCTTTTTCATTTACATTTTCAAGGTTCCCTGACAGAAAAATGGATAGAAACTTAAATGAAAACTGTAATTATCTTTTATGCATATGCATATATGCAAGATAGGGATGCCCACAGCTGCCTAGTCTCATGAATTCCCAAATGTGACACAGATTTGCTCATCACATGATCATGAAATTATGTGGTCTGTTATTTGTCAAACTCATGTAAAATATTGCATATTGTTTTTTATTTTTTTTGGATGGGTAAAACCAAGAGCACAGCTATACCTTGAATATGCTTTCAACCTTTCTGCAAGTGGAATAAAAGTACCATTTCTTACTAAAGGGGATATTAAGTCTAGAGACGTAAAGTTGTTTATATTGTCATTACCATGAATGGTGTGATTGTTCCAGTTGCCTAGATAGAGGAAATATCATGTTAGCTGGCACTGACTTAGTGCTTTATTGCTGAAAGCTATCATTAGTGGGCAATCATTTTAAGAAATTATTCTACTAATAATTTATATATCTTGGTAGCTCTTTTGGTGAATTTCACAGAATCACAGAATTTCTAGGTTGGAAGAGACCTCAAGATCATCAAGTCCAACCTCTGACCTAACAGTAACAGTCCCCACTAAACCATATCCCTAAGCTCTACATCTAAACGTCTTTTGAAGACCTCCAGGGATGGTGACTCTACCACTTCCCTGGGCAGCCCATTCCAATGCCTAACAACCCTTTCGGTAAAGAAGTTCTTCCTAACATCCAACCTAAACCTCCCCTGGTGCAACTTTAGCCCATTCCCCCTCGTCCTGTCACCAGGCACGTGGGAGAACAGACCAACCCCCACCTCGCTAAAATAAATTTCCTTATTTATTTTTTTCCTTTTTGTTAGTGATAGCCTTCAGTGCTTGAATATGGTTGCTGTGTGGAAAGTATTTTAATACATTTTGGTGATGGAGAGAGGCCACGGAACTGTGGTGTGGGTTTTGTTTGTTTGTTTGTTTGTTTTTTCCTCCAAGCAGTTCAAATGCAGTCAGATCTGTTTG
The DNA here is from genome assembly GCF_011077185.1 of Oxyura jamaicensis. Lineage (NCBI taxonomy): Eukaryota > Metazoa > Chordata > Aves > Anseriformes > Anatidae > Oxyura > Oxyura jamaicensis. The sequence goes on from NC_048893.1 coordinate 89,123,464, forward strand.
AATATTTCTTTTACAGCTGTGTTTCTCATCTCTGTTAATGACGTATAATGTATTTCAGTGCTTTGATAGTGGCAGAGCAAAGATTTTCATTGCCAGAGCAGTAATCTTGAGCAATAGGGTAGGAGAGTTTTCAGACTTTGTGGTTTCCAAAGCATTTAATAAACCTGAGCAACAATTAGTTAATAACTTTTTCACAGAAGCTAAGGGATCATTTGTACTCCTCACACTCCCATGCTTGTAGGATTTGCAGGGGTCAAAATTAGCGAGGTCAGATGTCATAATCTGGAACTTGGGCAAGGAGTGGGGTAAAACAGAGTTAACTGCTGGTGTTACCCAGTGAGCAGATTGAAACTTGTTTGGGTACATACACACACAACTCCCCCACAGCAGAATCAGCCCTCTGGGCCAGAGCTTTGGGCTCCTACCAACGATTGAGGTTTTGTGATTTAATGAGTTACTGTGGGCTGCTTGACAGTAGCAAGTGGAACTGCACCGGGTTGTAACTGATGGATTGTACCCGCATTTGCCACAGGTGGGAATACTCATGCAGGTTCCTATGTAAACTGTGGTAACTGGGTAGTAACTCTTTTGTTTGCCCTCTGCTATAAATCTGTGGATTGGAGAGATTATGTTTGTCACCTGCTCTAGAGCTTTGATATTCAAGGAGAGCAATTCCTATTTACAGGCTGTAATACCTGGGTTTCATGTTTATTGTTATTTTTTCTGCCATAAAAACTTAGACTTTCTGCTGTTTCTGAAGTTATGTCTAATAGCGGTGCTGACATAATCACCTATATCTCTGTCCATTAAAACCAATAGTCACCTTCATCTGTAGAGGATTTTAAGGGATATTCTTTGGGTAATGTTCCTGTATTGGTAAAACTGTTCCGCATCCACCTGCACAGACAACAAAGACCAATCCAGTAAACTGTGCGGGAGTTCGCTTAGAGCAGTTGGTACTCTTTCCCTTTCAAGGCCACCTGCAGGAGCTACCAAGAAATAGTCCAGAGGTGTCTGGCCTGTCAGCCAGTCTGCAGTAACACCCATCACGCATCCTCCTGCCTGGGCTGGGGGTCTCGCTGTTGACCACAGGCTCACAGGGGGAAAAATCAGTGCTGTAAAATCAGGGTTTAATGCCATCCTTAAGAGGCGGAGATGGCTGTTGTGTGGGAGTCTTCCACGTTGTCACCAGCTCATTATTTCCTTTGTGTGTTTTTGCCATGCACATCTTCGTTTTGTCCTACTGCTGTAGGCAGTACTGATGACGACTGCATTTGCATACACATTTACATATTGTTAACATTCGGATAGGTGTCTGACCTACTTGTGGTGTCTCTTCTTCACTTCAACACCTCTGGGATGGTTTTTACAGCTGAGGCTTGTCTCTCGAGTTGAAGTCTGACATGGGTCATCAGAGGGTTGTTCTGCAGACTTGATGCCATGTTGCGTACCTAGAGAAAAGGCTGTTTGATTTGTCTTCCCCCCATGAGGCTTTTCTTGTATATGCTGAGTTCTGACTGTGGTTTAGCAATGATTAAGGCAAAATATATGATGTCATCTTGTAGAAAAAAATTGGCTCCACTTCCTGTCTTAGGCTTTTTTTTTTTTTTTTTTTTTTTTTTTTTTTGCTTTATTCTGATCAAATGAGAAAGCCCTGGGAAAGGACAGCAAAAAATGTGATAATTCCCAAAATGTGCAATTCCACCTCATCACATAGGGCACACATGGCATAACTCAGGCTGGGGTTCCAGCTGGTTTGCTACAGCTGGAGGATTACAAGGCTGTAATAAGGCTGAGTGAAGCCAAACCGCAGTTGGATGTGCAGCCAGAGTTGTGATTCAGAGCATCACTGAACCACTTGACATAGGAGAAGACAAGAATGACCAGGACTCAATGGTATTTCACAGTGGCTAAACTCACAGAGGAAGAAACAGGTAACCAATGACTCCTGACCACAAAATGGTAGAAAGAGTGGGAAGAGAATTACACTCCCAGCTCAGCTTTGGCTTCATCACATTCCAAACATGGATGAAGCTGGTTAGAATCAGCCAAAATATGTGGGTCGGTTGAATTGCAGCAATACCAGGTTTAGGGATTATAGTAGATTACATGCTATCTAAAATGTTTTTTCCTATTATTCTCCTTAATGTTGCAATTTTACCTTTTAGATTTTAATTTAGGTTCTGCTACTGTTCCTTTGCCTGGAGGCTTGTTGCCTCTGCTGCTCTTACACTGTTACACTATTGGATGACAAATTCATCTGCTAAAATGATTTATTACCCCAACTCACCAGGCAGTAGCGGTGATCACTGAGAGGACAGATTTGTCAATTTGTTGCACAGATATCTTTATGGTCTGTAGCAGGTGCTGTGGAATAGGGACTAGTGGAAGCATATTGGTGATTGCAAAAGAAAAAAACAAAAAACAAAAAACCGTGAAGAACAAGGTGCAAGACAAATGAGTAGACAAAGCTAGAAGAGAGAAAGCAAAGAAAAAAGGTTTAATTTTCTCGTGTTATGAGACATAAACTGGTGGGATGAGCTTAACTGTTAGCTCAAAACTTGCCTCTTGTCTGATAAATTACTATTCTAGCCAGTGTGTTTCTACTTACTGTTTGCGTTAACTGTCTTTTCCTCTTTTATTGAGGGGGAAAAAAATGAAGAAACTAGCCATGGGCTATTTCTGTGCAGTGTCCTGAGGTCTGGAGCTTACTCGTTCCCCTTCACTGCTATGGGGACAATGGATGGATCGTTAGACTTCATTTGTACTGTTTTTGATATGCAGAGTGGGAAATGAATGATCATTCTTACTTTTACTTTGCACTCTCAATTATGGTGCAGTATGAACATCCGAAGAAGTAATCCCTCTCTGATTGCCTGACAAAGACACTTTATTATTTTTGTCAGCAATTCTGTGTTCCCTGATCAAGCATTCCTTTCCTCATTTGTGTCCCCAGCACTCTTCTGCAAAGTACCTGCTTTTATTTCTTGTGGTTCATTCCCTTGGGAATAAATCTTTTTTGTAAATCCACTTTTGGTAGAGTTAGGAGGAGAGTTGTCAGGTTTTGGGGTTCAGGTTTGTCTGTATGCTTTTCTTCTGCATTATTTTTCTCCATTTATTTTACTCAGCCTTAAGTTTTAGTCAACCAAGTGCTTGAAAAATGGATTTTTAATTAAACCTGAACAATTTCTCAGACTTTTTTTTTTTTTTTTCTTGTAGAAACCTTTGCTTTTTCACTGGCTAATTCACGTTATAAAAATAAACATTTGAAATATATTTCAGCTGTCTCTGAGAAGCCTCTTTGGAGAAATCTATTGGAGAGCAGATTGATAAAAACCCCATATTGTGGTGAAATTGTTTTTTTATTTTTTTTTTTATTTTTTAAGCAGATCTATATATGACAAGACAAAACCACATCACCTTTCAAATTAACTAACTAAGTAAAAACTAATGTCTTTGTTTCTGCAGATAAATGTTCCATATCTGAAATCAGAGGGTTGGTATTTTATGCTGATTTTTGAGAGGGTCCTGAGTGTCAACAGCTGGCAACTGAGTTCATCAAGAGTCATGTATTCAGTATCTCAGAAAGGAAGATCATTGTTTCTTCACTCAAATTTGATCTGATTTAAAAATGGATTGAAACATTTGAAATAAATGAGTGCCACTGCAGTAGCTGTGGAAAGATTAAGTTACATAAATCTGGACCTTTGTGCATGTGTCTCTGCCCTTGTATGTGCGATCATATGTGTATTGTTGACAAAAAGGTGCCATGCAATGCAGGATCTTCCCTCCTTACCACAACTGATTGTGTTAAATAAGAAACACTTTTCAGGGAGATTTTTACTTTCTCAGCTTAAACCCGGCATATTCTCAAACATATACAATAGTTGTTAAAGAATTAAATTTACAAATAAAATAAAAACCCATATACAATTTGTCCAGCCTGCAGGCTACCCAGTCATCTGCTAAATGCTCTTTGAACCTCATACAATGAAAACAGGTTTTATATAGATTTATTTCTAATCTTGTTTTTAAATAAAGGTTAAAGAGAACAAATAGCAGTATGCCTTCACAGTTATTTTGGTGAATGCAATAGTGTTCACAGAGTATACTAACTCTTTTTTTTTTTTTTTTTCACCCTGTTACAACGCTGAGCACACACAATTACAAGATAAAGTTTAAGCTACATCTCTTGAAGGCATTATTTCTCAAAAACAGAAAGATAAGATAGCCAAGGTCAGTAAAAGAGAAGGGAGTATAAGAGTTACAAAGGGAAATCAAAGCCATGTGGAATACAGAAGAGAGGGAATTGGTGTTTCCCATTCTTCTCCCCAGTTAGCCAAGGCAGAATTTGAAAAGAAAAATCATTTGCATTCAGTCCTACACAGTAACAGCAGCCGGCTCATTCATGTTAGTATTTAATCATCATAATAATATAGTCTTTAATTACATGATCACACACTGTGTCCCCCTCTCCTCAGATCCTGCCTTGTTCAGTGCGCAGAGGAGAGTTGTGCACACTGAAAAAGCAGAAATTCAACTATTTTTCTTTTGCTATTCAATGCATAGGCTCAAGCCTGAATCACTACATGCTGTGTGAAGTCTGATCTCCCAAAGACATTATTCATTTTTCTCATAAGCTTTTTCTTAGCCATCACCTTCTTTGTGCACTGTGAAAACATTGTTTAATGTTACAAAGCATTTTTGAGGTTGTTGGGTCTCGTCTCTATTGCAGTAATGTGGAACTCGGAGGCACAGCCACCTGTTTTGGTTGCCATCCTTGAGATAATTAGGGCCTATACTTTCTGAGTTCTTAGCACTTAAGCATATTTTGTGTGTTCAAGATCCAGCTCCTGGTGACTTCAGTTACAGCTGTAATTGCTCCTCACAGCTGCAAATTAGAACCCAGGTTCCCAAAAACTGAGGGAGAAGAGATTTGTTAGCATGATTGGTGAATGTTGGTAACGTTAGACTGGCTTGCTTCACATCCTGCATCCCTGATTGCAGTAAGGACTGAATCCAGGTCTTCAGGCAGGATCCAACGACTATAACTATGAGACTGTCATAGGAAAATAACATTATCATTAAGTGCTGTTCCCTCCTATCATATGTAGACAAATTATATAATCTTTTAAATAAATTAATCATGTCCTTTTTCAAAACTAGATGGATTGCACTATGCCTTTTAGAAAGTTGCTGCAGAACCTAATTATTTTGGTGATTGAAAATCTTTTTCTAATTTCCAGCTTGAATTTATGGCCAAATGTATTTATATCTCTTCTTGTACTGATATTGTTCTTTAGACTAAGTACCTCTTTTCCTCTTGGTATTTACTTCTATGATATATTTACAGAAAGCAATTATTACCTCTTGGCCTTCATTTTGCTGAATTTACAGAAGCCGCTGCATTTAAGTCTGTTTTTCTAAATATGATCTCATTCCTCAGATCACTAGCAGCCCTTCTCTGTGTTTGAGTTTGTTACATAAGGTTGATGCTAAACTCTATACAGCATTTGAGGTGAGGTATTATCAGTGCTATTTGCCACACAACATTAATATTCACCTTTTGCTATGCCCATATCATACTGTTGGCTCTTTGTCATCCTACGATTGATTAAGACATCTAAATCTTTATTGTTCTCTTGGGTCAGCCCTCAGCTTTCAGAGAAATCTGTTAGTGGTCTTTAAGTGGATGTTAATGGTCCTTAAGAGAGAGTACTTGTATGTGCTCTCTTCCAACTTCCATGACAGAGAAGGCAAGGGTCTTAAAAATAAATCAATAAATTTTTGCTGTACAGCTTGTGGAGCAGGAGCACTCCGGTCACTCAACAGCAACACATGTTCATTGCAAAGCTGGCTCTGGTCCCACAGTTGGACTATGGCCCCTTGAAAAGGAGGCCAATTTAAGAGGAGCAATGCATCTTCGTTTTGGCTTTACGTCAGACTGGGGAGCATGACTTGCTGAAATAGTGGGTCTGAGGTAACAGTGCTGCTAAAGAAAGTGTGTTGAGCAAATGTGGATGCATTTCTTAGACTTGGTGAAGAATTCATGGTCCGCTGCATGGAACTGTGGTGAAAGCTGCTGTCATTTGAACTAAGTGAACAACTTCTGTTGTCATCCTGGAGGTGGACTGAGGGGAGATCTCTTGTTCAAAGGCACTCATAAATATTTGTCATTTACAGAACAAGGATGCTAGTGTAGGCCTTGGATGGGCTGCAGACTCCCTTCCTCACCCCTTCCTTCAGCCTCCTAGATTCAACCCCTTCTGTCTTATACCCTCCATACTCGATCTTTATGGTTTCCATGAGACCTCATGCTCTTCATTGACATGACATGTTCAGTGTTGCCATGCATTTTGTTACCTCCTGTGATAAATATATCTTGTTCAATATAGTGAGGAAAGGGCACCCCTGGCTGAAGGAGAAGTAGCTAACAGTAGCAGTAGGTTAGGACTCTAAGGTATTAAGTTCTTGGTCCACAGTAGACCCTTGGGGTAACCTTCAGATAATCCTTAGCCTCTCTGTGCCTCACTTCTTACTTGGTAAAATCAAAGTGATAACACACCCTCCAAAACAGCTGTACATATATAAAAAAATCACAGATGCCCAGTTATTGCAAAGCTAGAGACCATATGAAAACATGTGTAATTCAGTTGGCTTGACTGTCCACTTAGCTTAGTTCATGATAGTGGTCCAGAAGAAATGTTCTCATGCCCTTTCCTAAACAGGGCCAGCAGGTAGCTCACCCTGGCCAGCAGAAAGCTTCACTTTCCCCCCTTTCTCACTTCCAGGTGGAGATAAGCATTTTCCTGGAGAGACAGGTTAGTGTCTCTGTCTTGATTTCTAAATAAGAGTCTCTTACCTAAGAAAACTTTTCATGATAACTCAACCACGATACAGTTAGTGATTATCATTGTTATTAATTATTCTTAATTTCATTATTCCTGATGAAAGACAGGTGGCAGAAGGAATCCCCTCAGTGGCCTTGGGACTGCATATCTTCATTCCTAGAAAAGGACCCAGTGTGTTTTCCCAAAGCTTTTAGCTGCTTATAGGAAAAGCCAGATGAGGAAACAATCTCTAGTTGCTTGGCTGGCAGGAACTCAAGCATGCACTTCTCAGGTTTTGGCTGTGCATGATTTCATTAATTGGCCTCTCTACCTGGCCGTAAACAGACAGGGAGATAGCACAGGACCTAGGTTTGATGGTGTAGAATAAATTTAGCAGGAGTGGCCACAAAGCTTGCTCCCAGAAACAGAGAAAAGCTACAAAATACTAGCAAGTCTTTGATGGTACAGGAGAGAAGTGCAAAAATAACATTTCTCTTGGAGTAGTGGCTTGGAGACTCACCTGTTTAACATCTTGCTCCTTAAGTCCATTTTGAAAGCTATGCAAACTGCTTCTTCTCAGGAAAATCTGCTAGTTTGTTGCATCTGTTTTGAGGTGCAATGGTAGCATTTCTCTTGTGACCTCAAGGCTCTCCAGAGCTGAGCACAGAAGCTCCTTCACAGTGAAATCCGTTAAATAGTAACACTGGAAAACAGGGGTCACCTCTCTGAGAGTGGAGGTATTTGTGTCTGGTAAAGAAAAAGAGTGGAATAAAGGCTCACGGAGATGTGCCAGAGCTAGCAGAGGAAGGAAATGAAAATGGAAGAGCTTACTGCCAAATGCCCAGAAAGGGGGGCCTCAAGAAGAGTGAAGAGAGAAAGATACAGGTGGGCATCTATTGAGGTGATGTTTAAAGAGATGGGCTTTGTACTTCTTCCCTGGAGGTACTGGAAAAAGTTGTTCTTTTAAGCCTCAGCAGAACGTGTAAGTTAGTCACCCGGGCTAGGAAGGCAGTGCAATGCATAAGCCATGCCCTGGAAAGTGATACTGGAAGTTGTGGGATCCTTTAGGATAGGTTTAGACATTGCAGGTGATGTCTCTGAAAACGATCCTATTACCTGTGTTACTAAAAGTGCTTATTTATATGTGTAGGGCATTGCATACAAATGCTAATGATAGCTATTAGAAGATAAAAGATGTAATAATGTACCTGGAAGAAAGTTAGGTAACCACTTATGCTAGAAGACCTAGAGTAAAAAGTGGTGGTTGATATGTAGCAATTAATGTGTCTCATTTGGTATGTCAGGCTTCTAGGAACTTGCAAAATATGATTTATACTGCAGCTGGCCTTGAATCAATTATGAAAATTGTTTTAAAAATGTTATGTATAGAGATGGATACTTTCTATTTCTTTTTTTCTATCCAGAGAGGTAATTATAGAATATTACAGATATTTATTTATTAAATTGAATAAAGTATGGCATGTAAGCCAAATCTCTGTTTCTACCATTCTTGTCCTCTTAGGCCTGGAGCTCTATTGATATTGCGTCTCAGTTGTGAGGGGACAGGTAAAGATTGACTAAGTCCGGGGAAGGATTTAGGATAATATATCATGCTTGGTTTAAACTCATCTAAATCTTCATGGAAGGGATGTGTTCTGACACCTCCCTGGTGGGTCTGTGGATTTAGTCAGTCCCAGAGCCAGCTTGCCATACATCACTGGGACTGCTACTAGTGGCATGACAGAGGGGGCTGGGATGTCCCCTTTGGTGACGGTGTGGCATTGTATCAGCTGCAGGTGATCGTAAAACCTCTCTCTTCGGATGTGATTTTGTAGACAGTTTTCAGCAATGATGCTAACGTAGGCAGTTTCTGCACTCTCTATATCCTCGAAGGATTGTTCATGCGTCCACATTGCCTTCTCTGAACTGAAAATCAAACTATCAAAAAAGGACACTTTTCAGCTGGGTGAGCTCTGCCACCCGCTTCACTGTGCAGCGAGACAGAAGCATGTCCTGGCACAGGGCACGGAGCAACAGGGGTAGAGGATAATCTGCCAGGGAGAGAAAAAGGCTGCTTGCCTAGCACTGCTGCCAAATATGAAACTCCGTGGCACCTGGTGGCCAGCTACCACTGTGAGCACCCATTCCCTGCCCACCCTTTTCCACAGGAGGTAGGAGAGCACCTACATTTTTTTTGTGACTGGCTGTACTGGAAACCGCATGATCTGCTGGGCAACAGACTCTCATGTCAGTCTTAGCAGCTGTAAAGGGGTATTTACCAAGGAAGGTGTCAACAGAAAATGAGAGAGGAGGATGTGGTGGCAATAGCCAGTATTAGAGTGCCCAACTAGAATATGGAAAACCCACCTGGAAAATTTCCCTGAAGGACTAGATGGGAGCAAGATGAGGAATCTTTTTTGTCTTCTGTCCCTGGCAGGTTCCCTAATCACAAGGAGACTTTCAAGCAGTAGGACTTCCTTCAAATTCTTCTGTGGGAGCTGTTTGAATTAGCATAAAGTATTTACCTGTTTTTAAGCATACCAAGTGGTGCATTTTCTTCTTTTGTGGTTGCATTATGCTCCAAGATAAGGTGGGTTTTCCCTTTTTATAACCCTAGGAGTATCATCTAATCAACTCACAGAAAGAAATTTTTGAGCTTCCATCAGAGGAAGAAATATCTGCTGTGAATATGATGCAAAATGTGCTCTCCAGATAAAGATCCCGAGACAGCCCAGCTGTGTACTCTGACAGTGAGCTCCTGGGTGTTTACAGGGTGTCCCAGTGCCTGACTGGAGGCAGTGAATTCCATCACGGTTTGCCAGACTTAATGGTAAGGTACTGAGACACTTAGTGTAACAGTGTCCAAAATACAAGACTTAGCCCTGTGTTACTACAGAAGATCTCTTTACCATTCTCTCCTGGTTTTCTGCTTACTTTTCCTGTGCTTTCTCACTTTATATGTTTTCAGAGAAATTAGGTCCGTACCAGCTAGATTTCCCTTCTCTGTTTATTGAGATGCAAAACATGAACATTAAGTCTATGAGACTGTGTTCATAACTGGTGTCTGTAAAACTGTGTAGACGTAATCCTGGCTCCACTGAAATTAGTAGGAGTTTTGGTGTGTGTCAGCAAGGCCAGGCTTTCATCCCCAGTAATTAGTACACAGAAAATGAGTCCACCAAGATGATTGCCGCAGAGCAGTATTTTTATAGAACAATTTATTAGCTGTTAAATCCCAACTAAAGTATTTTCATCTTCATAAGGCAGGAAAATATTAACTTTATTTCATGTCATTGGTTAAGGTACCTGTTAATAATTATCCATTATTATAATGAAAGTCTTCCAGGTATAGAACGTGCCCATTACTGAAAAATAGAAGATAGAAAAGCAAGATAGGTCAATGCCAATAAAGAGCTTGCCACTCCTAGGCAAGGCATCAGTAAAACTGCAATAGCAGAGATGTGATAACACTGTAAATAGACTCAGGTATATTAATATACCGGAGTGTTAAGTGCCCTACATACTTATCTCTATCACTAGAGCATATGAGTATCTGCCTCTGAAATACAAAAAACACTCACCAAAATCTCTTCCCTTTACTGGTTCTAGAATGTTTTTAGGATATTTTCCAGTTTCCTTCACCCATATTACTCAGCAGTCTGTTACTAACAGCATAACAGCAGGTATTGCAGCAGCCTGTGCTCCCTGTTACTTGGTTGCCAAATTGACCTTTCTGTATCTTTTTTTTTTTTTTTTTTTTTTTTTTTTTTTTTTTCTTTTTTTTTTTTTTTCCTCCAGATACAGGGGTAAAGGATGTGCAAGCGGTAACTGTGCAGACTTATGACTTTTACTGGCTGCACTATCCTTTTTTTTTTGGTGAATGTATGTGGGCAAGAGAGCATGTGAAAACGGGATATCTGGAAGTGTGCTGCGCCAAATTCTCTGGTAGTAGTATGAAAGCTTGCCTTCGGGCTGTGCCTTGAAGATTGTGCATGATTCAAAATGTAGGTGAAAGTTGTAGCACTATACATCTGTTACACACTGCAAGCAAGTTCTGCTTCCTTGAATGTGGATTCCTTTTTTTTTTTTTCTTTTTCTTTTTTTTTTTTTCTTTTTTAAAAAAAAAAGCTGTGTAGGCAAGTACCACTGCACTGTGTATTAGAAATATTTCAGAATGCAGGGGGGGAAAAAAAGATGTTTCAGACGACATTAGTAATGCTAATAATAGAGAAATCATTCCTTTTTAGAACTAACTTGAATATACAAGAAGAAAATGTGTGTACACAAGACCTATAGATCCCCCAAACTTTAAATTTAATCATTGCTATTATTTTGCATAATGCAATAATAACTCATTGCCTCTGTTCTGCATATAAATTAGGCTACTTGATTTGGGAAAAAAGTACAATTTCTGCTCTTAATTTTCAATGCTTTTTTTCTTTTTTTATTTTATTTGAATTCTTGGGGAAATACAATCATGAATGCATAGAGCTGTCATGAATTCATAATGCCACTGTCATAAATGGAGAGGCGGGGACGTAACAAAACAACCTGAACACCACGGGCATCTCATGCTGCTCAGGCTGATGGTGGGTCCCTGCCTGGGGTTATGAAGGTTTGGCATGAAGCTGGAATGTGGTACCACCAGGACCAAGGAGCAGACACCTGCTGCCAGACCCACAGCTACCTCAATCAGATGCTGCAGTTGGAGGCAGCAATCTCTCAGGCAGAGATTTCATGCTCTGAAATGTCTGCAAGTTGGAATTGTGCAGCTTGGTTTTGGTCTGGTAACATTTCCCTTCTGCCCAGATTGTTGCAGCTGAGCCAGATGAAATATTTACATGACCAAAATCGATCTCTAGCAGTAGTTGTCTCTGCCAAGAGGCCACTGCACTATGGTGGGACGGCCCATTGGCAATACTTACAGCCAGTATTGCCAACTGAGTTTTCATCTAGGCAAAGCACAGACCCATTCTCTAAATGTGTAAACAAGGGCTTGTTGTGGTTAGAGCTGTTGAAAGTGCCTGAATAGGTAAGAAAGCAAACACTGAGAGATCCAGCTGTGTTATTCATTCGGAAAAAAAATAAAAATCAAATATATTAGGCAGTAGTGATGCCTACAGTTAAGGGAAGGTGGTGTTTTCCTTGATGGAAATCCATTTTCCATTGCTTATAACTTTGCCAAACTTAAATCAGCAAGGATATTTTCTGGGCACAGTGTCTGCCTGAGGCTCTTTGTACTTGTGTTTGCTGTGTGCAAATTTCAGATAACATGATTCAATCATTTTCTGTAACAAGGTTAGAGGGAAGTGTATTGCTTTGTGCTTGTTAAAGAAAAATAATAAATATGTAAATATTTCACTTACAAGTTATGGCACTTTGATACTTTGCAACAGAGTAGGTACTTGACATTCAGCAGAGAAATCTGACCATGTGCCGGAAATGAGTTTTTTATTTTTGATCTTGAACTATAGAAGTTCATCAAAATTTGGGCAATTATAAGCCTCCCACATATGCAGGATAGAAGAGGTGGTATCTGATAATTAGGGATGTCACTGTAATTTCTGCTTCTCCGGGAGCAGAACTGGCAACATGAACAGAATTTTTCTCTGCCCTGGTAGCTGTGTGTGAAGAGATCCTTTATTAATCCCGATAACACACTACTCGTGCCGTAGAAATTGTTTTTTAACCTTCTCTTTTGTTTCGTTCTACCCTGTCCACTGCATGCTATTTTCTCCCTAATATCTTCCTTTCTCTGCGACAGTTTCTCTGTCATTTTCTTTGACTCAGTGGTACTGTGTGCATGCTACTTCCATGTCATGTTTCACCAGCAGTGGCTCCTTTCAGCAAGTTATCTGCAATGCAGGACAGCTTGCAAAAAATAAAAATAAGAAATAATAAAAATAAAAATTCTTGTCAGAGGCCACTGAAGGCACAGGGTAAAATACACATCACCTCCGCCCAGGAATGTGTGCAGTTGCTACCTCCCTGTGTGCTGGCGATCAGCCTGCTCATGATTGTTGCTAGTTTGAAGAGATGCCAGTGCTTTTTGCCTTACTGATACAGCAAAAGGGTGAGAAAAATATTCTGAAGAGATGGAGATAAATTCTGATAGAATTTCTTTCACGCCCTAGACAATATGAGAAAATAGAGTAATCTCATTCCTTTATGGTGTGACAAGACATACCTGAGAGAAGGCAGCTGAGAATGTCAGGAGACACCAAGACATTCCTGATAAAACACATCAAGCATAACATAAAAGCAAGGGCTAGTAATGTGACATATTAAGCACTACAAGCTATGGGAAGTCACACGCAATAATCCATCACAGTATGCACCTTAGGTCTACTCGAGACCTGAGTGAGAATTTGGGTTATTGTGTTGTCAGAAATTCCTTGGCACCATTTGGTACCTATTCAAGCTGGTCTCTGGTAGGTGGTCATTTCTGAAATTTTGTTTGGCTGCAGAAGGCAAGGTGGTTGTGAAAGCTATAGGTTGGTGTCAGAAAAATGTGCTTTGCAGAGAACAATTACTTTCTCTAACTGGAGTAGGAGGTTCTCTTAATCCAGCAGCCAGCTGTCTCCTTCCTTTCCCATTGCAAATAGCTGAGGCAAGGTGCCAAACTGGGTATGAGAAGATGTGCCTGGCAAAGCATAAGGAAAAGTCCAAAAAGCATCATGGGGAAGGCAAAGGCACTAACAGAGAGAGAGAGTTTTGGCTCTGCTTGGTGCTACTACAGTAGCACAGGGACCAAGAAGTTCAAGTGCTGCTGGTATCAAATGGCTTTTTTTTTTTTTTTTTTTTTTTTTTTTTTTTTTTTAAGAGCACAGACTTGTGTAGCTAGGGACCTTCTGTCATATTTGTAGTTATTTATGTCCCAAAAGTGTTTAATAATGTCACATGATTTTCAAATTCCTGCTAGAATTTTAGTAGGAGTGAAAACTTCTAGAGTTACATCTGAGTTAGAGGTTTCAGATTCTTACCAGAAGTGTTTCCTGATATCAGGGCTATCATTTTAGCACAATACTTGTGGTTTCTGGTCAATTCATCTGCATAGTTTTTTAGCCAGTCATGCATAGCAACTGTTTCAGAGAGAGGTGTTCAAACTGACTTCTAAATTTAATTGGAAAATATGGCAATGGATTTATTTTGCTGTTCAGTCAACTAAAAATTCTTGGCAAAGAAATAAATCTATCGCCTTTTTGCTTTGGTTGGAGATAGTCATAGTGTGCATTTTCATGTGTATATTTTTAATTACTTTTTTTTTTTTCAATATGAGGGTTAAGAGAGAGAATTTTTAAAGCACTTGCTTCTAAAATTGTAGGACAGTTATGAGAAACAAACTAGAATGTTTAATTTGCAAGGCCACCCAAGTGCTTTCTAACTGTGCTGCTGTTTACTGTATTTTTTTCTTAATGAATATTTAACATACAGACTCTGAAAAAACCTCTTCTTCTTCAAGCTGTTGGAACTGTCAGTTCTTGGTGTTCATGACATTACAGTTGAGCCAATGTGTCAGGTACTTTTCCAGAAGACAATGCGTTTAAGTGGATGTAAATTTCCAATATAAAATAAGTCAAATCAGTAACAAAATTTTTCCAATCTTTGTTGAAAAAAAACCAAAACCCAGTAAAACTCAAATTATTTTGTCTTCTGAGGTACCTTTAAGAAAAGATAGAAATAACTTGCTGTAGGCTTTTAAACAAAAACAAAAAAATAACATGAAAGTATGAAAGAACCTTGGCAATTCTCTTACAGTGCAAAAATATATCTATTTAGATAATCTTATTAGCCTGTAAGTCTCCTAATTCTATCCTTGAGATCTAGTTTTTCTGGAACCTTTTTTAAGAAAGTCTTCTAAGAGTAACATTTATTTTTTGGCGTCATAATCACTCTGCACCACTTTGTGTTCATCCATCACACACCCACAAAGAACAACAAAAAACCACATTTCTTATATCCAATTTTGGTATGTACCTGAAATGGGGTCCTTGAGATTTAACATGAAGTTTGGGATATAGGGTCTCCACAGATTCCTGACAAAGTATTTCTTACACCAAAAAAAAAAAAAAACACCTCCAAATGAGAGTTGAGTGAACCATTTATTTTTGAAGTCTTCTGTTCCCTTTAACCTTGTTTGTTCTTTTGTCTGTCTTCAGCAGATGGCTAGATTACTGGCATTCTCTAACAACGTTCAGTGCTCATTAGCACCGTGTCATTCTGAGTGCTGTTTCCATCTTTCCTGTTCTCCTCATTTATCAACCTATACATTCATATGTTTAGCAAGTAATTGACAGTGATGTAGGTTTTAACACTTGATTTTATTATTTTCTCCAGAAATCCTGATTGATGGCTAGGAGAAAAGAAGTCCACCTCTGACATACAAGGTGATTAATGAAGTATTAACCTCAGAAACTACTTTTCTGAGAAACTTTCAGAAGTGTGAATTATTTGTTTTCACCCATCAGCTGCTGAGATTAGTGCACACACTAAAATTGCAGCCTTCGAAACAGCCTTCATTTCATAATGTTTAAAGAAATGCTGATTACGATGTATGCAGGGTGTCATAATGTTAAAAGGATTTATTTAAACAATGCAGAATCAAAGCTATTTCTGAAATGAAACTGAGTTTATTGATGCTCCATCCAGATCTCAGTATTGCTGGATCTGCTATTAAAGAACAGTACATTTGCTGCTTTCTCTTGTTGGTCCCATAGTGGCAGACCTGATGAGTGCTGTATTGGCAGCTTCCAACACGATAGAATGAATTATCTCACAAACCTACTAGTAATCTGGTGGAGGAAATGTATCACTGAGAAATGGGCCTTTATGAAGAAATTGGAAGAACTACTCCTCTAATGCCTGGTTTTGTTTCATTGCTACCTGTATAAGTATTTAAACTGATTTTAGTGAAATCAGAATTAGGCCCCATATTAGGGGGGGCTAATTATAATATGTATATATTGTATATTTGTAATTTTCTGAAGGCTCCGCTGAAATGTATTGTCAGAGTTAGGATTATCAAAATCTTGTCTACTGTTGTACTAATTCCACCATCAATAAGATCTGTGATGATTCCTGTTGAATGGAGTGATAGAAAGGCAGTGCTCAGCATATTTTCTTATTCAGCTGATAGCATACAACTGTGTGGCAAGCAAGGAAGAAAAGAAAACCTTTGCAAGATTAGGGAATACAAGTAATTATGCTACCTTTCCCCTAACTAGTCTGAACCAAAACAAAGGGCTTAAGACTTTTTTTTTTTTTTTTTTATCTCTCCATGTGAGAACATTTCAGTGTTACTTTTCAGGATATTATGTTCTGTAATCTTCTCTGTGAGATTATAAAATACCTTGCACCTTTCTACCTAAATTATTGGCAGAAGACCTTTCTCAGAAAATCAGTGTCTTTGAGCCTTCATATTTAATTTTTGCTTTCCTTTTTAAGTACTGAAAGCAAGAAAGGTCTGACTGAAAATCTTTAATTAATCATAGCAAATTCTGCAACTGTGTGAAACATGATTCATGCCTGCCTCTTGACTACTATCCATAATATTTTAGATTTGATTTTTATAAATTGCCTGTGCCACCATTGTAGTGTAAATGGATGTGCAATGGATCCTAATTACCAAGAAAGTCAATGTTGTCCAAATGAAAACAGTGCATAGACAAAGAATTATACTCACAATCCCTGTACTTAATACAGTGAATTTTAAATAATATATATATATATATATATTTTTTTAAATAGAGCAGTTGTATTTCCTTCTTAATGCAGATCATTGACACACTTTCCTTTGTACGGAAGAAAAGAATAGCTCCATCTTTTGCAGGAATCTGTAAGAAAAATACTGATTGTAATAAATGTTGCTATATTAGAAACCAAAGGAAAAAATCTGTAGAAATAAATCAAAGTGCTTTTCCCCACTTTCAGTGACCAAATGAAATAGCAATTTTGCAAGAATACATAGATAACAATCATGTCATTTGGGGATATGGAATCTACTAAAATAACATACAGTAACAGCACATGATGAAGGCAAGCATTACAAAAGAGAAAATCTGGAAAATATAAGGTGAGTTGCAGTTAGTGCAGATTGCACGTGGCATGTTGAAATGAAATGAATAAATATTGTAACAATCAATAAAATTTTATGTATAAATCAATGAAAAGAAAACCATTGGCTTGAGCTTAGATAACATTTCTTCCCAATACATATTTCAAATGACCAAAATGATTCTTTTTGTGACCAAGTTTCTGGTTCCTTCAACCAGAAGTCTTGTTAGGACACCTGGGTTCACTTGGTGAATTCACAAGTTTTAATCAGAATTGAGAATAAATCTGCTAGCTTTCTTTGAGTTTCTCAGTTGTCTGGAGCAGTAAAAGGATCTCCTGGCTGGCAGGTAGCCCTTTCTGTCAATATATATATATATATATATCAGTTTCCTTAAGGGTTCACCATTGCATATTTCCCTTCTATTTGACCTGGTCTAGATTAAGGGACTCAGTATCCATTCAAAACTAGGGTTCAACACAGATTTAACCCCACTGAGGTGTATTCTACCTTCTCCTCAGATGTTTACTGAAAGCCAGTGCTCAGGACTTGAGACAGAATTGAATTCTCAAAACCAAATATTACTAGAATAGGATGTGAGATGTGCTGTGTTCTGGCTGTGAGGTGTCTTAGTGCAGTAAGCAATGTGTTTCTACACATTCCTGAAATTTCTTGTGAGTAATTAATGCAAAACTCACTAAAAATTAGAAAAGAATAAATGACAATAGTTTTGGGTTTCCTGTTAGTTTTGCTGCTGTTTCTCTCAGCACAGAAAATTTCAGTGTGCTCTCCTAGAACTGTAGAATAATTCAGGCTGGATGGGACATCTGGAGGGCATCTCATCTGAATCTCTGCTCAGAGCAGGGTCCATGCAGCTCAAGCTGCTTGGGGCAGCAGTCGAATTTCGAACATCTCAAAGGGTGGAAATTCAACAGCTTCCCTGGGGGACTTTTTCCAATGTTGTGCAGCTCTCATGGTGAAATCTTCTACACAGAACAGGAAATCTACTCTATTTCAGCTTATGTTCACTGGCTTTTTTTTTGTGCATATATTCTTTTTTCTTTCCTTTTTTTTTTTTTGTTTGTTTGTTTGTTTGTTTTTCCCTGTAATTCAATGGCCATGTTGCAGTAGGCCAATGTTTATTAATCCAATATATATTCCATATATGAGTTGGTCTTTTTAACTACCCTAAATAACAACACTGAGTACCCTGTTTTGGCTGAGTGATTTTGAGATTGCCACAAGGACAAGTGGGATGGTGAGCTGAAGACAGACTTAGTAAAGGATGAGCTATCTTCTACAGTCTTAAGCTTGCATGTGTTGGGAAATGGAACAGGATACCATAAAATAAAAGTGCTGAAGGTGTGATTCTAGAGCAAGATGCCAGGGAGAGAGCTATGAAAGGTATCAGAATGCCTCACTAATGCCAGAAAAGTGACAAGCATCATTCATGGCAAGTGTAGCAATGCTGCATAGAAGTTTCTGAATTTAAGAGATTTTAAACCTCAGAGTTGAAGTTTTCTAGTAAAGCACAAAGGTCTGGGGAGCCTACACAAGCATGTGAAATTCTAAGCTGTGTTGTCAATTGTAAATTATGCTCAAATCCAAATACTTTTTTGGTCTGAAACAATTTACACCTGCATTTCTAGTGATCCCACGATGGTGACAAGTCCATGTCTAGCATACGTGCTAGTCATTATAAGATATCACAGTTATGCCGCAGCCAAATGCTATAAAATAAAGGTGAATACAGTTATGGTTAGCCTGAAAAGAAACCCACCAAGTGTAAAGAAACATCTTTTCTCTCCCAACAGATATTCAAACTGTCTTGCAAGGAACAGAATAATTATCTTGAAGGTTGTGGAAGGTGCAGAACATTTACTAGTGTAATCCTTGCATGACTAATCTGCTGAGGCTTCTTCCTACTCATGAGAGTTAAAGTGGGAGGAAGTATTCCAGTAGAAGATCATTCCCAATTACTTCCAGTTGGGATAGGAATTGTAAGAGGAAATGAAGACACTTTGTCTCAAATAACATTACAATAATACTTCATGTCAATGTGTGTGTTTGTTTTTTCAAAATTTGTTTTGTTGTTGGCTGGTCTATGGATCATACAGTTCTGAAAAGGGGACTATGCCTCATTTGGTCCCATGTGCATGGGAGGGCAGATGATTCTTGGTTGGGCCGAAGTTACCAGTGTTCTCTCGGTGGAATCATGTAATTGTTGGTATAGATTTATGAACAACTCTTACCTGATCATTATTCAGACATGTTGTATGACTCTTGTAAAACAAAGGGGGGAAAAATCAAGGGAAAACTCCAGAAGTAAATTTGGATTTGTTTGAGCTGAAAATCTATGCAGCCTTGACAAGCTGAACACAGTTCAAATTTGAAGCAAAACCTCAACCCAATCTTTTTCTCTAATTTAGACCAGTTTTATGAATATTTTAGTAAGCTTAATCTGTGTTTCCAGTTTAAAATGAAAGCAGGGATCATGAAGGCAACACAAACTTATTTGGGGGTTTCTCTGCAGAAGTTTCACATGGCTTCAGTCAATCATATTCTGCATAATAATGACTACACACCCCTTTGGCTTGTTCATCTACTCTTCTCAGCTGGAAGCTAGTAAACACACGTGCTGGCTTTCTACTTTGTTATACAACAGACAGCTGCCAATCTGTCTAATGCTGTCACAGCTTTAGTAAGCCCAAGTGATGAACAGCTGTATCTAGGGGTAGGAAAGAGAATAGCTGGTATGGGTTCTGTTGTCATTGCAGTACTTTATGAGCTCTCTGTCCATAACTTTTATTGGTTTCTATGTCATTCCAACTTGGTGCCAGTCATTTTCTAGTACAGAATTCCCAAATTGCACAAAAATGTTCTTTTCTTAGTATATGGACGCAGTGAAAAGCAACTGAGTTTCTTTCAGAGTACTTCAGGAATTCTTGTGTTTGCTTTGCTTTTAAGGCATGCAGGAACAGAGTCAGGGTAGTTACCATGGCTCAGCTGCAGAACAGTAACTATTTTTTTTTTTTTTTTCTCTTTGGACACTTTCCTCAATAAGGAAACTTTTGGTGAGTTACTTCTTCAATGTGATTTTTTTGGGGGGCTGATTGAAGTAGCTGCTACCACAGGGTGTAATCTAACATGATACTTAATACTGGGCTTGGCCCAAACTTGCTGATGAATGAGTTTTCCATTGAGAAATCTATTTTTGACAATAGGAATATATGAGTATCAAATAATTAATCTGTCACCTGAAAAATTGCAAAATGATTCAAATCAGAAGTTGAATATTTTGATAAGGCTTTCTTGTTGTGCTTTGCTTTGACTTCGTATATGAGAAACTATCTGAACTTTCAATTTTAATATACTCTCATGTGAAGGTACGTGTATGCATATTTCATAGTAGGTTTTATTTCAAGTTTATACTTTTTGCAGTATTAAAACATCTGAGAAGATTAATGTTTTAAAATCAAACAGTTTGGATGCATGAAATAAATCTATGTTTTCTGGGTTCAGGAAAACACCAGCAATTTTGCATGAATGTGTGTGTCCATCATCTGACAAGCTTTATTCAGTGCAGAGGTCTCTTTGTACCCTTCCCTCCTCCCTATGTTAATTCACCTCTCACTCAGCAACTTCATTTTCCAACAGCTTAGTTACTGAGGTTAGGCAGAGATGTTTGCTCCTGCAAGGGATCGCATAGGAAGGGAATAGGCACCAACAGTATACAAAAGTGAGTTTTGCCATAGCTAAGACCTTTATTTTCTTTGCTCTACAGAGCACGTGTGTGTTTCTGTGTGCATCAAAGCAGCTGCTGCTACAGGTGTAGGAAACCTTCCAGATGGTGGGGGAGGATTCCTCCCATCTGTGCACCTCCTCAGCGCCAACCCCAGTTATCTAAGCTTGGTGCAGGGGTCTTGAATTTAGCTATAATATGATGGGCCTCATTTGTCATGGTGGTTACAGTCAGTCCCCTGCAGGATGACTTTATTCCCTTAAAGATGAGATGTGGTTAGTATGTTCATTCATGTATAGAGAACCATGTGTACATCTGAGCACGCATGCTGTGTGAAAGTCAAATCCATAGTAAAACACTCAGACTGTGCATTGGTACTTCAGTATTTCATTAACAGGCACCATAAAGGCCTCTTTCAGGTATGCTGTATTTATAATTTAACCATCCTACCATGAAAAGCTGTTCCTTTACCCTCTCCCAATCATGGAAGGTACAGTTGAGATCCAGGTGCTTCTGTATCCAATAGCAAATGTTAGACATGGGCATTACTGTCTCTCTTAAAGCTTATTGCTGAGCTGATCCACTGTATCACAGCATCTTTTGTCTTTATGGACAGATTAAATTAGAACCGTGTCTGTCTTTGTGTGTCTTTCCTGTTGGGAAATAGCAATGAGGGAATGAGAAAACAACTACGTTCATGTGTGGATGTGTGCTTTAGTCATGAATTTCCACTTTGGTAGTTTTAAACTTCCTGACTTCTCTTGAAAATTAAGTTCTCCTCCAACCCTCCCTCTCTCCCTCCCTCCCTCCCCCCCTCCTTTTTTTTCTGTTTAAGTTTTAAGGTTGAACTTGAGTAAGGGTTGACCAATCTCAGTGACAGACCAGAAGCAATTTTGTAGAAAGAAGTTAAAATCTTGATGAAGTTACTTTAGCAAAATAAATAAGAAGCCAGTTGTCCTGACACTCCACTGTGTGAGAGAGAAACCTGGAGAGCTCTGTACCAGTGCTGGCTGATGACCCCTACGTTCCTCACTGCTCTTAGTGAGGAGCTCTGAATTACGTCCCTGGTAGTTGCATCCTTATTAGGTTAGGGCAGTGCAACAGAGCTTCCTTTACCCCTTCACAGAGTGTCTGCTTTCCTGGCATATCTCTGATGTCAAGAATAAATGTTAGAGGCGTGGACTGACCACCTCCAGAGTTACTTCTATGCCAATGCCTGCTGCTTTTCATCATCCTCAGTAATTCAACAGAGCATGATCTCATAAGAGCGTATTGGTGTGCTTTTTTAATTTTATTTCTGGTTTCTTTATCACAGAACTATGCAAGTGATTTTCTTCACTTGCATTTAGCAGGTTGAAATTAAGGGCTAACATTTATGGAAGTGCTGCCATGAGGTAATAAATAGGCAGAAAGCATCTGAATAAAACAGAAGGAAACAAAAACCAAAATGCTAATTCCTATATTATCTTTAAATGGGAGCAATAAGAACACAAATAAATAAATAAATAAAGATTAAATTAACTGTGATTGATTATGCTGCTCTGCATTAGTCCTGCTTGTCTTTTTCCTCAGCCAGTCCAGGAAATGATTCCAAATTAATTCCTGGTCAGCCATGCGGTTCCTGGCAGAGTAAACATCCTATTTTTTAGACAGACAAGTGGTGATGTATCTCATCTGCAGAGATCTTTTTCAGCAGTACTGACAAATGCACTGTGATTTAGAGCTATAAGTATTCCAAAAAAAAAACCACGAAACTTTTGTGTCTAGATAGCAACTCACAGACCTGATGCTCATTAAGTTACTGTGTAAAGGTGTCCAAGAGTATGTTAAGGGAAAGAATGAAACAGAGTACCAAGTTAAACAGCTGGTAGAGAGAAGGGAGAGAGGCAGGAAATACTTAGTAATTACTTACCTGACTAATTTAAAGAGCAGGACTGAAAAGCTGCTGTGATAGAAACACCACTGTGCATTTTCTGACTGTTGGGAGTTGGGAGATAATGCACGAGAGACATTGTTAATACAGCTTTCTGTGTAGGCTATTACTTGCACACATGCCTAGAATACAGCTGTTTTCCTATATGGAGGAGAAATGGGGTCTACATCACAGAACTGCAGAGTGACTGAGGTGGGAAGAGGCCTCTGGAGGCCATCTGGTTCAACTCCTGCTCAAGCAGGGACACCCAGAGTAGGCTGCCCATCCCCAGGTGGCTGCTGAAGATCTCTAAGGAGGAGACTCCACAGCCTCTCTGGGCAGCTTGTGCCAGTGCTCCATCACCTGCACAGCAAAGACGCGCTTCCTGATGTTCAGAGGGAGCCTCCTGAGTTCTAGTCTGTGCATACCATCTCGTGTCCTGATGCTGGGCACTGAGCCTGGCTCTTCACACCCTCCCTTCAGGTATTTATATGCATTGATGAGTTGGCTCCCGAGCCTTCTCTTCTCCAGGCTCTGCAGACTTGCTGAGGGTACGCTCTCCTCTGCTGTCCATATCATTAAGGAAGATTTTAAGCAGGATCCCAGGGAGGCTCTACAGTGCAGCACAAAACCTTTGAGGTAATGCAGAAAATAAAAGCAAATGAAGGTGTGTTTTTAATAAGCTGGAGCATTCCTTTTTTTTTTTTTTTTTTTTTTTTTTTTTTTTTTCCCCTGAATATTTGACAGATTACATTGCCTCTGATATCCTTCATCTGCCCATTAATCTGCTGAGATCATTTAAGATTCTGTGCATTCATCTATTTACTTTTGAGGTTCTGGTATGTAAAATAATTATCTTGCTTTGTAACAGGATGTTCTGCTATTGCATAGTTAACATTTAGTAAATGACTCTGCTAGCATTCTTTATCAATTATGCCTCTTTGAATAAAAGGCAATGCCTCAGGCCAGAGCTAAATTATTTACTTGTAGCTTGCTGATGTGTTCTTTGTTCAGTTTAAAATTCCACACTACCTACAAGTTTTGTCAAAGAGCTCTGTTTTTTTCTTGATGCTCAAAAGATGGGTGAGATGTGAAATCAAATAAACAGATTTATCTTTTAGGAGGAAGAGAGGAAAATGGATATTAAACACCTTTTAGAGGGTTAGATAATATCCTCTAGTAGAATGCCCTCAATATTGGTGAACAAACCGTGATGACATCTGATGGCAAGTTGTTGGTGTGCATAAAATGAACTGGGGGTCTCAGTCTGCTGTTCTGTAGATTCCTGTGCCTCGAGTCTCTGTAGCTATCCTTAGAAGAGGTACTGGGTTTGTTATGGAGAACATGCTATTCTCTATTATGTTCCCTGCACCTCAGCTCCTTAGCAGGCCCTGCTGATGATCCTCTTTCTAATACTTTTGGCTGCGGAGGTGACGAACCAAGCACAAGATGAATCGAGGGCAATGGTCCCTTGCCACTCCAGCAGTCTCTGCCTGAAGACAAGGGGAAAGTGCAGGTTTCATCCTCTCCCGTTCCTGTCCTCATGCTCCAGCTGCAATAAGATGTAGGGCAGCTTCTTGACTAGACAGGGTGGATTCTTCTTCTCTTTTGTGCTGCAAGAAGGAAACGAGCACACCTATGCACAGAGCCGATTGTGGTGCACCTCGCAGCACTCCACCTGTTTCAACAAAGATATTGATGGTGTTATGCAGGGTGCTCTGCACTGTGCCATCTGGAAATAGGAAGAAGTAACAAGTGGTAATAAAAACATTAATAATGGCTCAAGGAGATGTTGTTATATTTAGCATGAATTAGTTTACATTTCTTTTGAATCCTTTTATGTTCATATGAAAGCAAATGTTTTCAGACTTGGGTGTCTGAAGGTAGCCTGCTGAATTCATATGGGAACTCTTAAATAATTCTCGTGTTGCTAAACCACGTAACTTCTTTCTGATGTTGAAATGTTTTCAGCATCACTTACCACATGAACATTTGTAATCCTGTAATTTTGTATTAGTGCATTATATGTAGAACAGCAAGTTTTATAAAACACCAGGATCTGATGATAAAAACACTGCAAAAAAAAAAAAAAAAAAAAAAAAAAAGAGTTATTTATTCTTCTTCATAACGGCTTGATATATACAGAAAGTATTTTCCATGAACAGCATGTGTTGTTTTCACTTTAATAATGGCTAAAACTGTCTCTTCCTGGGACACAGGTTGAATCACGTCAGTTCATTTTGGAAAGTGTCCTCTCATGCATAATGCTTTCTCTGGCTTCCAGCAGGGGAAAGCATTCATGTGACAGTGGAAACAAGGTAGTGTTGGCAACTGAAGGACACAAGAGTCAGCCCTGCTGATGCAGTTTCTAAGGTCCCCTAATGTACTAAAATGAGACTTCGTCTATTGTATCTGGCTAATCTAGAAATCACATAGATCAATACACACGTTTGCAGAGCAGCATGATTATTAATTTTGAGAGCAATATATAACGACTTGACCAAAGTTCACAATTAATATGTATGTAAGTGTATTTTTATTATATTGGTTTAGGTTTGCATTTTTATGGTTCAAATACCATATATTTGTGATCTAGGGTTTAACAGGAACTAATTTACTTCATAAATATTAATCACTGCATAGGCTTTATTCCATATTAGAGCATCTGGGAGAAAAGTGCTGATCATCACATTGCTTGTGAGGATGTATTTTTGCCTAAAAATACCCCTGGATAAATCCAGTCTGATTTAAAGAACATTAGACTGCAAGGTGTAATGCATTAATTTCAGGCATAATATTTTAATAGCAGCAACTGCAGTGTAACAATGTGTTCAGCCCTGCAGTCTGAAATGTGCTGCATTGTTAGTGTCCTCCAGCAGAGTCTGAGTGGCCAACTGGGAGAGTGATGCCATCAGTTTAATGTTATATGGTTGTAACTGAATATGCATACCCATTGTCATTAAATTGTGAAAGACTTCTTAGGGCAGCTCCCCAGGTAGAAGTAAATCAGAAAGCGTCACTGTCTTCATTAGCAGGATCCTTGGCTGGCATCAGTCAGGACTGCTCTGTTGATTTCAGCACTCCGCCAGATGAGTGACTGACCTTTCTGTCTTGACATAGCCCGAGGTTGAAGTGACTGCAAAGTATGCGGGATACTCTGCCTTTGCTGCGTGGTGCAGCATGTGTCACTTTCACAGGCACCGTGCCTTAGTGCATAATTTGATTACAGTTGCTTAATATCTGGAGATCATATCTGCTCTTTTACTGGGTCTTCATCATCTTAAAAGTATTGCTGCGCTTGTCGTTACTGCATTTGGTCAGTGCTGCTGGCTAATACAAACAAGGGGCATGTAGTTCCTTGGTCTGTATTTGAAAGGTGAAATTCGTAGCGTGTTTCACCTGGAATAGTACCTGGAGTTTTATCAAGGTGACAACAGTTTGTTGGTGTGTCTCTTGAGCACCAACACGGGTCTGGGTGCAATGTGTCCAGCAAGCCATGCCCAGTGCTCAGCACAACTTTTTGTGCCTGGATTGTTATGTTGGCTCTCTAAGCTTGACCTTGAAATTCTGAACATTGGTTTTTGATTTTTCAATGTTCTCAGTAGCCAGGGAAATTTTTCAGGTGTATACTGCTTAGAATAAAAGTCTTTACTCTTGTCATATGTTTTAATGTGCCGTATATTTCCATAGCTATTTAGATGATGAATCAGGAAGGAAAATGCTGCTTTTCCTCATAAATATGTTCTCTGTGTTGCCACCACAGTCGGTTGCCTTCTGTTTTATTCTCAGAGAATGGTGTGGATTAAGACTCAAATGACCCTAAATCCCTCAACACTGACATGTTTAATAGAGGATCAGTAACTGTATACAGCATTAAAAAAAGCACTGTTTAAAGAAGTGCAGATTTGCTATTTGCTAATGTTCAGACAATCGTGCTGGAATAAGACAAGAGTTAAATAGGAATATTTGTAACGTTACATTTTAAAATAGTTTTGTCTAAATATTTTGCTGTTGTTTTACTGACAGTATTTTCTGATCTCTGTGTGGAAAGAACCATAGCTTATGTATTCAATAGCAAACTGTGATTATTGTTGCCAAAAGTAGATGGTGCTTCTTTATGAGAGTAAGTACAAAAAGGATTTGGCAGAGTTCTGAAGTAGAGCCTGGGCATCGATGAGTTTGTGAGGATAAAGTGTGAGAAGTGCCATACGTTGTTTAAAGTAGTAGTGGATAGCAGAAAACCATTGAGCCTAAATGAGATGTGAAGCTTCAGTCTAAGAGGGTGAGGGATATTATGAACATGGTAGAATTTGGGATGAAATCCTGCCTCTATTCACATCAATGGGGAAAAAGAAATCTTTTTCTTATTTTTCAGTTAATTAATTGTAACTTCCAGATTTTCTCCTATGAAACTATATATAAAAATTTATGGCCTTGTAAGCTGATCAAAGGGTCATTCAGGTTGTCAAGACCCCTTCTATTGACTTGAATTTTTACACGGCTGTATTATGTTGCATTATTCAGAACAATATGTAAAAAAGCCATGTTTGGCTATATTTCCAATACTGTTAAAATCAGAATATTTAATTTCAGTAGAACAGTTGCTGAGAAGTTGGTTTTACTGCAAATACATTGGAGTGCATGTTTATTAATTTTAAATACTTATGTTAATTGGTAATTGCAAATGTTATTTCTAGAAATATCCAGATCTTGTTGAATGAATTCTAGTTGATAGAGAGGAAATTAACTGATCACCAAAATTTCTCTCATCTTATTTTATTTTTTATTTTTGGACAATAAATTGTATGTTGTTTATGAAAAGCTACTACCTTGTTTACATTTTAAGGAAATGAGGACATCTTAAGAATATTTTTTGATTGTGGGAAAGTAGTTGTTTTATTAAGAGAGCTGAATGGTTACATATTTTTGAAGATGAAGGCAATTTCATAACTGTGAGTACTGGAGGTTGTCATTTTGGCAAAATGAAGTAGTTTCTAATTTTTGCTGTATCTGTTCTCAAATTGGTTCATACCTCCAAATGCAATGAAGTAATCTACAGCTCAGAATTAAAATACTGGGTGAGGTGTCAGGTGCCTTCCTTAGTGGCACAGCAAACTTCCGACGTCCCATAGCCTGTAACTTTACCTGCCATGCATTTGGTAATGAGATTCGCTGCTTCCAGGGCAGCGTGTCACCGCACCCATTTAGATGTGCTCCTGGGCTTGTCAGCTTGTTCCCTGCTGGCCTCGGCCTCTGGGCCCTGAGGTGCTCAGCATTCTTGCTATGCTTAGCTGTTAAATGAGAACCACCTTCCTTTTGGTTGTTGATTCCTGCACTGTCCCTTCTCAGTGGGTCCTCTTTCCCTTTCCCCTGTCCCCTGGACTGGTGTGTTCTACTTGCAGCATCACCAGAGCTTAGCTTTTTATTCCTGTATGAAGGGGGAAGGAAAGCTGGCAGGAAGTAACTGTAAGCAGGAATTTCCTACACTTAGTGAGCTGAGAAGAAAACATTTTTTTTATGGTTCCGCAGTAGATTGACTTAGATTTGCAACTTAATTAGTGGTGAGAATATATTATGCTCTGAAAGAAGCATAAAGCCCAATGGTCCTTGGTCCAAACAGTTTGGAACCTCTGCTATGAAGCATTCAGTCCCTCTACGACTGACTACTTGTCGTCTGTCTCATGGTCAACAGACCACGTGTAGCTGAATTTGTTGACTGGTGTAGGGAAAGCAAGTAACTTGAGGGAAATCAGAGCTAATGAGAAGATCACAATTGTCTCTTTGTTGCTAACCTTAAGGCTGTGCTGGACTCAAACTTACTGGTTTTGGAAATGTAACAGGGACAATACACAGCAAGAGACCAACAGTTGCTTGAACGCTAGTGTGCTATTGGGAGTTAATTTACAGAATTTCCTTATGCTTTGGCTTTTTCCAAGTTTCATGAATACTGAAATTCAGAGTTCTAGGATTTTCTTCTCTCTCTTTCCTTCTTCCCCTCCATTTTTCCCCCCTTTTCTTATGAATATCATGGGATTTCAAAGAAGACTTCTTGTATGGAAGAAACAACATTTTTATTGTGATCTAGGCTGGTTGCCTCATGTTTTCTCCACAGTTTTTTATACCCTTAATGAGGAAAGCACAGCAACCTATGCAGCACGTTTACTTTGTGGAAAAATAGGTCTTACTATTCATTGCATAGTCACAGTGGGAGCTATCATTGACAATATACAAGAGTGGATATGGGAAATTGAAGTGAGAGGTTTACGTATGTGGTCAGTAAGGTTTCTCATACAGAGACTTGGATGTATATTCAAGACCTGTACTGTGTTTTCTGGCCAACAGAGAACTTCCTTCTAGTCAAAGAGTATGAAAATCGGGAAAAATGCACAGTACCATGCAGACCTGGTTTGTTGGTGGCCTTGACCTGCTGCTCTCCAGGTGCTTTGCTGCCTTCTGAGCATGGGGGGACCCAGTTCTGACTGGAGCACACTGATGCCATGTGAGTGATGTAATTCAATTTGAATATTAAAATTGTCAGTTGCCTCATCCTAAAAATACCATTTTAAGAAGTATCTACAGGTGTTATTTTCAACCTTCCTGACAGCTGTAGATATGTTTTGTTTTCCTAGCTGTCTTGTGACAATCTCATCAACAGATATTTCTCCTCATCCTGCAGTGAAGCAATAGACTTAATGCATGTATTTGTACCCCTGGGCAGCTGTTTTCCTTTTTTTTTTTTTTTTTTTTTTTTTTTTTTTTTTTTTTTTGAGAGGAATACATAATTTTTCTGATGAAACTTAAGGAAAAATAGCAAGTGTATTTTCCTGTCTTTGTGTGCCTGTCTTCTCATC
Organism: Oxyura jamaicensis; assembly: GCF_011077185.1. NCBI lineage: Eukaryota > Metazoa > Chordata > Aves > Anseriformes > Anatidae > Oxyura > Oxyura jamaicensis. Next base: position 89,152,850 of record NC_048893.1, read on the forward strand.
TTACCTTACACGAAACACATTCCTGTATTTAAGTATTCCCAAATCTCCAAAGTGGCTGCCTTTCATTCTGGCACTTGTCTGGTTCCATTTGGTGCCACCATGTGCTACGGCAACCTGAGCTTTCTGTTCTCAGCAGAAGGCAGGGGATGGTATCTGTCTGTCTTTGGGAATACCTCACTGGTGAACTGTTTGTGCTGTGTTTGTGTGCAATTCAGTCACACCTCAGAGCTCTAGACTTTGGTTTAGCAAAGTCTGAAGCATTTAGAAATGCTTAAGCAGTCCCTAAAAAGGGACTAAAACTCAAAGGGACCAAATACATGAGGAGTATTTTAATGCTTATATATCTAGATGCATTAGGACTTTAAAATGTTTGTTACTATTTCCTTTGCAGTAAGCCCTCGGATCCCAAAGGGTGGGTTGCACTTGTCACTGATGAAGAAAACACACTTTTAACACTGCAGTTCCTGGGTGAAATAAGTTCTGAGGTGTGAGGAAAAAAAAGACATCATTTAGCCTAATCCTCTGTCTGTACTGAGTTGACCTTTCTTTCTAAATCAGGACAGTTTATCTGCATGTCGTTTGTCGAGAAAACATCGTCCAGCCAGTCTGTAGCCCTGTGTTTTATGTAGTGTATGCTTTGCAGAAAACACTAAAGCTTCTCTGCAAAAAATGCTGGGATATTTCTGTTTTGTTTTGCTTTATTCTGCTTTGCTTTGACTTACTTGGCAGTAACATTTTTAGCATCTTCCCTGGTAGCTAATGCCAGCAAAACAGATATTGCTTTGATTTATTATCCTACAAGGTTTTTGCCATCAGGGACATTAGACCTTTGTTCTCATATTCTACATTATTTTCATGCCTGGATCCTATGCCTCACTTTGCGAGGCATCTTTTCATTCCCATATTCTTCATGGCCATCTTGTCTCTGGTTTCATTATAGCTTTTCTGGGGAAACAAGGAAGGATAGAAGGGTCTCAGTTATTGCTTGTTCAATGCCATGGCAAAAAAAAAAAAAAAAAAAAAAAAAAACAAACAAAAAACTCCAAAGTTTTAAGTGATATTGTGATATTTCCATTTTCCATTTTATCACCAGTACCTTGAGCTTGCTTTGGATATTGTTTTAAGCATATGCTGGTATGAGACTCATAGTGAGCTCTCTTGCTGCTGCTGAAGTGCAGGTGAGAGGTGGCAGTTCCTGTAAAATCTGTGCTCCGTAGAGTGACAAACAGGAAATATGTTTCATCTTTTCCCTTTGCCGTCTTCTCCCCTACCTGTCTTACATTCTCAGGTGCCTTAATCTGTTTGACGTTGGTAGCTGTATGGTTTGAAGGACTCTATGAACAAACCACAGCAGTTTCGCATGTTGGTCCTGTTGGCAATCAGACCTTTCTACCCCAATTTATCTTTTCCAATGATGTGCTGGCATCAGCAGGTACATATAAGAGTATGTATTTGTCCTCTTCCTTCCCATTCAGCTCTAAACCAGCAGACCCTGATGTTACTTTAACTGTTTGTGTACAGCTCATCCATCACCACAGCACTAGGGACCTCTTGGATGCAAATCATCATGGCTCGCTGTATCTCACAACTGCAAGTAACCATTTGTACTTGTCCTGGAGGCAGGTAACCATTTCTAGTCCTTACAACTAAAAGACTAGTCCAAAATAAAATTAATAATAATAAAAAACACCAGCAGAGCCTTTGTGTGACTCTTGGGTCCAACTTTGGAGCGTCCTTTTACACCTTTCCCCATGTTTGCTTGAATACCAGAGTGGTGTTGATGCTCTGTGACTCAAAAGCTGAGATAGCTGAATGAAATATAGTGGAGTATAATGTGCCAAAGGTTGGATCATGTGCTTCAATAACCCTTTTTGGCTTAAAAATCTCTATCCATGGTGCCTGTGAAGCACTGAGGTGGCCAGTTCTAGGTTGTTTCACACTTTGTTGTTGTTGTTGTTTTTAGGATTAGCTTTAGATAACTTTCCTTTGGACAAGAGAATATAACCAGAACAAACCATATCATTTTGGAGGCAGCTACATTTCAATGAGTTCAAGTTGCGACAAAGAGGGAGGAGTGCCATGTATATGTGTCTGAGAGAGAAGCCGATGGTGGGCAACAGAGGAGCAAGGTACAGCTCATTGTATGGACAGAGGAAACAAAGTTCTTGCAAGTAATGGGCATCTGGAAAGCCACCTGATTTTTTTTCTTCTCCTTCATCTGTAGCTTAACAACTTGGGCTTCTGCCATCTAAACATTTGCCCTACTGTCTTGCCAAAATTCACTGTAGAAATAGTGCCAGATAGAAATAAAGGACAGGCAGAAAAAGGGCTCTTTTAAGCATCTACTGTAAATTCAAACTACCAGCTAGGAGGAGAAGTTTGGGTAACTTTCCCTCTCTTTCTTCTCTCTACCTGTTTCTGTTCTCTGCCTCTGTGCAGGAGCTGATGTCCCAGACAAATGCTGCAGTATTTCTGACCCACTTTTGAAGATCCGAGGCTTTCAGATTTCTCTTGGTTAGATTCAAACGACCACCTTTATGTGACAGAGCATGTCAAAACTGAGCCTCAAAACCTCCAAAGTTATACTCTTTCTTTTTTTTTTTTTTTTTTTTTTTTTTTTTTTTTTTTTTTGCCAAACTCCTCTCTGTGCTGTTTGAATAGTGTTTTCACTTGCATCCATTTCTTTATGGACAAGCTATTGTAATTTGTATTGCAACAATCAAATTCCATATTCATGTTTTAAGAGTACAGCTGAAGACATTGTTTTCCCAAGTGCTTCGGTCATCCTGAGTGAACCCTGTGAAAGTGACAGCTGACATGCCTTTGGAGAGGCCTTGTACAAAATGTATTCTGTTCTAAATAAAATGCTGAAGGTTACCGTGATGTGACAGGCTTCAAGGAAACCATCTGACGGGCTAGCAGGCTGTAACAGGAAATGTTTAAAAGAAGAGGGAAAATGAGGCAAAGAAAGAAAATACCAGAAAGTGAAACAGGCTGAAGATGGGGGTTACAGAGGTACTTCTGACTGGAGTCATCTTGTCTTGACTGGAACCAAAGCTCTGCTTCCTCCTTTTGCCATCTTTCCATGTTCTTTTCATCCATCCTCTCCCTTTTCCACTAGAGCAGGTGGGATGGATTCATTTAACACGACTTGTCTGAATGAGCCACCTGTCCTCCCTTTGCAGTCAGTAGAAATAAACACTTTTAGGATGTGATTTCACTGACCTGTTTTGATGTTCACATTAGTGTGACGTGAGTTGTACCAGAATGCCCAGAATTCCTTCAGTCAAAAGGGGAAGCCTTCACTTCTGAAGCTGAGTTGAAACACGGGGTGCAAAGAAGCTGCTTGATGAAGAGGATGGGTATGTCAAAAATTTGACCCCTGCATCATTATGAAAGTATCTGATCACATCTCTTAGGGATCTTTGGGACAAGAATTGAGAGTATTGGAATACTGTAAAAGGTTGCAGGAAACCTTGGAGAAGGCCTCTGGAGCTAAAAATTTTGAGATGACCCAAAGCTTCACAAAATAGAATGAGGAAATCATTGAAAACAAACCTCCCAACTAATCTGAGCTTTTCATGCCAACACCAGCCTGCCATTGGGAATGCTGGTATGAGGGACAGTGGATTTAAAATGTCCTCTAGGAAGGGAGAATAGCTCTTCAGATGAACAACTGCTTTTTCTCTATTTACTCTTTTTCTTTTATCAGCAAATCGAAGTGTTGATTCCTTTTGAGATCCTTTTAAAAGTTTTTGTTGCTCCAGCCTTTCTAAAAGCATACGCTTTCTTCCAAAAGGATTAAAACATTATTGCATTTAAAAGCAGCTACTTTTTTTTTTTTTTTTTTTTTTTTTTTACTCCTAGAACTCATTTTCAAATTCAATCTAAATTCACAGAAATTTCTGGGTTGCTCCTGACTACCATTGAATTTCGCGTCTGGTAAAAACATTTCATCCTTTCCTAATGGGGTCTTCCTGCACAAATAGACAACTTCTGGACTTTGTTCCCAGCTCACCTCCTAAGTTTCTTATTTTCTATTCTTTTTTTGTGTGTGTGTTTTTATTACTGTGAAATTCATGCTTCCAGTCAGGGCTGAAGGCCTCTTGAATCAGGCGTTCTGCCAACACAAGAAAAGCAGTGGTACTTATTCTAAAGAGGTCACCACCTGAATGCAGAGCAGAAAAAATGAAAAAGTACTTAGCATAATTTCAGATAACTTTTGTTGCTGAACTTTTCATTGTTGCTTGTCTCCAGGTCCTTTAGTCATGATCTTGAAAACTAATGTAAAACAGCTGAGCTGCTATTAACAAACAGAATTTGCACACATCCAGTGTCTCTGTCCAAATGTCTGATTGTCATACAAATAAGATTACAGGTACTGAGTGGGACTGAGTAGGAAAAAAAAAAAAGAAAGCAAAAAGCTGTATGGATATTTCTATGTCTGTATGCCAGTGCTCGGTATTGGGATGTTCTGAGAGAGCAGCTACACTTGGGTTTTCTTTTGAAAAATGACATAAAAGCCATGCTGCATTTTTGAATTGCTGAAATTAAGGTAGAAGTAGCCTTGTGGTCTTGGGCATCAAGCTATCTCATTTGCATACTTCTAGCTATAAAGTTGGGAATCTGTATAATCAAAAAAAAAAAAAAAAAAAAAAAGCTAAAGCTAACCTCTAAAATAAAACTAACTTTTGATATTTTTCCAGGTTAAAGGTCAAATAAACTTGATACATTTACTTTCAATACTGAAATAAGCTCAACATTGTCAAGAATCTCAAGCAACTTCTTACCCCTAGAGAAACACACTGGTCACTATTAGTTTTGAGTAATATCTAGAATTAAATACATGAACTGTAAACACGTGAAATGTAAATGCACAAATTCTGAATGACATCTATCCAATTAATTCAATGTGAGTGGATTTATTGCCAAGAAGGAGAGAAGGTGAAAACCGAAGCTGTGTGAAAATAAAAATTTCAGATTCACTCTGGGATTACGTAGTGGATAATATAAACTTCTGGACTCCGTCTATAATTGAAATACATCTCTGCTGTCAGATGTACCTTGTACACAAACACAGAGTTTGAAAAAATCATTCTTCAGAGATGGAAAAAGAGCAGTAAAACTTAGTAGTCAAATAAAACACATTTAATAACAAGTCATATTTTCTGTGTATTGCTTTCTATGCTCTCCTGACCGGTTGGTGGCTTCCTGTTTCCTTTGCTGAATACTGCTACCGCAGTAAGACAATATATATAGCCACGGATATTACATTGATTTACTGAAAGTGTGCTGCAGGAGAACAGGAAACTTACTTGGCCAGTGTTGCACTTCCATAACAAACATTACTGCCAGATAATTAACCTTGGTGTTTGTTTAGCACCCTCAGAATGCTTCATTACTGATGCAGTCAATTATCTTCTGTTAATGGCTACTACAGAAGGTAGAATTGCTTAATTAAAATTATTTAAACCAAAGAGGCTGTATGATTGGGTAACAGACATTGGAATGGAATGGAATAATCTTTGAGCTATATACCTCATCTAAATCTTGTGTTTCACATTTCAGAATGCTAAATCCTTGTTTTTCACACAATAATAATAATAATAATAATGTATTCATTCTTCCACCTACATACATTTCCTTTCTCAATAACATCTTTTTAAAGCAGATGCAGTGGGAGTAGGAAAGCGTTAAATCAACCATAAAGAGTGCTTTAAAGAGTAAGGGTGGAACTGGGTCCATTGCATGAAGGAAAATTAAAAGAAGGGAAGATTATTGCTGGTAAGAGATGTAACTCACAGCTACGTGTTAGGTGTTGCTGAAGAAAGTCTCTTGATTGCTCCCCCGAGGAAACAGATTTGATTTGCTCCCCCCTCTGTGTCAATTTACATTTCCACTTTCTTTATAGATCAGCACAGAAGTGGAAAAAGGCCTGAGTTTTTGACAATTGCCCTTTGAGCAGTATTATCTTTGAAGTTCAAGGCTAGCTGATGTGGAGATACAGCTTTGGGTGTCTGTTTCAGAAAAGTTTAAAGATGAGATTTGTTTTCCATACCATAAAAGTCTTTTCAGAGCTTTGCTCCCATTTCCAAGAGCACTTGAAAGCCCAATGGGTCAATTAGTACAGACTTAAATTGATGAGTTAGTCTTAGAACTAATTCTGCACTCCCAGACAAGAGAACCCTTACTGATGTGCTTTTAACAACAAAAACCCCAGTGGGATGTATCAATATTAGTATAACTCTCTTTTTTACCAGTCCGTCTAGTTTTACTTAAAGCTGATTTTTCTGTGTGTCCGTAATTTTGCAGCCTTGTTGATCCACTTAAGAACTTTGGATCCATAATAAGAACTTTTTGCTTTAAGTACAACATATTACTGTTATTGAAACTATGCTTGAACGAGCAGCCTTAGGCTATGCATGGTATGTGACTTATTCAGTACTTGATGTTCCTCTCGAGGGCTTTATTTTTTTAAAGTTATATTAATGTAATATGGATGGTGGTGGTGGGAAAACCCACTGAAGTAAATGGCATAGATGAGAATGACCATTGTGCAATGCAGCAGTTAAGTTGCAAATCCAGGTTGGAAAATCTGATTCTGGATAGACATCTGTGTGGCAGTTTACCTTAAAAAACTCAACTCCTATGCTATTTTTGATAATGGGGCATGGGTTTATAAGCCACCTATACAAATTGTAAACCTTCACCTGAACTTTGTGAGCTATTGTCCTTTTGAGTGAATTAGGTAACTGTTATAGAACAGACTCAGAATGTATAAGATATTGAGGTAAAGGAAATCATGGTGCGATGAAGATAACAGCAGAACTCATGTTGGTTTTACACGTTGAAGATCCCATTTTCTTTAACAGGCTCTGAATTTCTGGTACCTTAAATACATCCCTAACAACCATAACCATTTTAACCCTGAAAGCCAAAGACAACATGAGAGATTATAGCTGAAATCATGTTTGATCTAGTGTCTCCATCTGTTAATAACCTCGGCTACTAAGAAAACAATTGAAATACTTTCTGACAATTCTATCTCAAACTGCAGACACAATACTGAATCTAGGTACGCTTCCTTACTCTTAAAAAAAGAGGGGGGGAGGGTCAAAAAGCAGGAATAAGCAAATAGCTACTTAAGAAACACTGCTTCTTTACTAAGCAACATACAATTAATCTTTGGACCTTGTTGCCTTAAGATATTATTGAGGCAAACACTTCAGGCAGATTCCTGCAAAGCCTAGGTATTTATATAAATACTAAAGCTAATCCAGAGGTATAATAGCTGCAATGAAGTATAATGAATTTAGGAACTCTGAGTTAAAGACAAGCTCTTAATTTTACTGTAAATCTTACTACGTTCAATGTTTTAACAAGGCTTTAGGTCTAAAGCATGTTGTTTTGTGAGAATCTCATCTTTCTTCAAAAATAAGTAAGATGCATATTGGCTTTCGTAAAGTTTGAAAAAGTAAGAACTGGAATTCAGATGAGCAGTACACTCATCTTCTACTTAAAAGGCAAAAAAAAAAAAAAAAAAAAAAGGCCTTAAGGGATCAGAAATCTCTTGTATTCAAGGTTATAGTACTTTGTGGAACTGATCTGAAGGTTTGCCTATTAGTAGTTCTTGTTACTGCACACAGGCAATCACTATTCTGTAGGCTAGTGTGGAGAAAGGAAACATGCATTTTTGTGACCTGCATGTGGGGGTAGAAAGATGATCATGATCTCTGTCCTCTTTTGTAATAGAGCCACGCTAGAAATTAGAGAGAAATGAAGGCTTTCCCCATAGAGTGCCAGAAAATGTCTACAAATAAATGCAAAGTTTGATCTTCAAGTAAGTCACGGTGTTTCAACACATCACCACACATCGGCAGAGCATAGTACACATAGTAGAGATATGCTTGAATGTGTGAGGATGTTGCACTATGGCATAGAAAAAAAAAAAAATAAATAAAAAGAGAGAAAATGGAACCTCTTACTCTTGTTTCTGGATAAGGTAGCTCAAATTACCTTGATTTTATTACAGTTGGCAAAAGTGAGTATAGACAATTTTGCAGCTAAAGTAACTTTTTAAGAGCCTGGAATTTTGTACATCTCTGCCCCCCAAAAGAGGCTGCTTGTCCACCCTTCTACTGATTGTGTTGCAATACTCAGTAGGGTGCCAGATTGTTTCCAGATGACTGGAATATAAACAAAACCATAGGCCACTCGCTTAAAATAATGAAACCAATAAACTAGATTGTCTCGCCTAGTAGTTTTTGTGTTTCCTTGAGTTGCTTCATGGCAATGGTGATAATGGCCTCTGCAGAAATGCTGGTAGATACAAGAGATGGAACTGACCTAGGGCAGGGCAGTATTTCTACAGAGCAGGAAAATTACCTTTATTTTTCAGAAATCTACCTACAATTTTAAGGCATTTCATGGGTAACCTTTGTATTTGTTCTTGCCTCACTCAGCACAGTACATTGGCAGTGCCACAAGGACACTCCGCTGCCTAAAGCAGATGCTACTACCGCTTTAAATTAGCTCTTATCATTCGGTGATTGATTTGCAGCCAAGTGCCCTTAAACACGTTTGTTCCCCCCAAATACAGTCAACTTAAAATAGAATCTCAAGTGAGAGAAAGCACGGATTCAAGTACATGACATACAATTACTGTATGGAAACAATAAAACAGGAAAAAAAAATAGAAACCACTTCAAATCTTATTTCCTCCCAAAAGAGAGTGTAATCAAGGTATAATGAGCATTGAAATTAATAAATTAAAAATAAATGCCCATAAGAGGGAGAAAAAAATGTGTTAATCAGTTGGCAATTATATTTTTGGCATTGTAAATTAATTCCCCAAATGAATCTCCTTGCAGCTTATTTCATTCCATTATCTTTTTTCTTCCTTATTCTTTATCTAATGATTAGTGTTCCAGAATTCTGTACATAATGATAATTTTTAAAAACGAAAGGTGTTTATTGAAAGATTAAAAAAAAAGACTGTATCAGACACAAGATTATGACATTTTGTCCTTTCCAATCTGTGAAGAAAAGAACAGCACTGTCCTCATAATGAAGCTGTCCTTTCAGAGTGTTTATTTATTTATTTATTTAGTTTTATTTTAGTTTTATTTGTTTTCTGGATTGAGCCTTGTGGCATTACTCATCTTTTCAGTAATGGAAATGATTCTCGGTTGTCTCCCAACTACTACCACTAAACAGCAATCTTCAGCATAGCTCATCTATTTCAGCTCCTCCATCTTCTTTGCCCCGCCCTCAAGTACTAAAGAGGCTGACAGAAAGCCTGAGAAGTTTTAAAACAAGAGAGGGATAAAATAAAATAAAATAAAATAAAAAAATCCTATATCTGCTTATCAACTGTTCCTTTTCAATTATTTATTTCTGATTTAATCACAACAGCATTTTCTTTCTGTCCAAGTGTTGAAATCTGCAGTAGCTAGGCAATTGTTGATGCTAACCTGGAATAAGGAGGGAAATAATAAATCAGATAGCATCCAGGAAAATAATTTCATTTGGGAAATAATTAGGAGAAAATAAACAGCAACAGGAATACTTTGGTTGCTTTTATCTTTTTCCTCTTGCCTCATACCGAAACAAACAAACAAACAAACAAAAAAAGCAGAAATGTCAATATTATGCTTTGTAGATGAAAATTCTTGAAATAGGGTGAATATCCATAAATGTAATTTACCATAGCAGTATAGTTCAGAGGAGGTGAGACAAAAGGGTATACTTTTCATGACTTTCTGAAGTACAGTGGAGACAAGGAATTTATTGCAGAAGCAGGAGGAAGGGCAGAGCTAACACATAAACGAAGGTGTCAGTACGGTTTTGGAACTCAGGTGGTTTAGGATCTGCTGTACAGTGAGTATTTCTGAGGGGCTCGGGCACTGCTGACCTGACTCCTTGGAGCTACATTCGAGGGGGCGGCCGGGGGGGCGGGCAGTGGATGTGAAATCTTTGTCTGCATTTTCATGTCACCCATCTAAGGAGAAGTGTGTTTGAAAGACCAAATGGTTTCTATGGACCTGCGTGAAGGACAAATGCATGGTGCTGGCTTGCTCTTGTCTGGGAGACAAGAGAAGGGGACCTGTCTCCACTATCCTCTAAGGATGTCTGCTGCTGAACAGGCAGTGCCCAGTAGTTTTGCAGTCAAAGGACGAAGTGCTTGTGTAGGAGTGTTTCTGATAGGCTTGTGGATGAACTCTTGTCATATTTTGTATGGGTGTCTCTAAGTGAGCTGTAGCCACTGGGACACCAGGCAGCACAGCTGTGAGTTGTCTTGGTTGTCTGTGAGCGTGTGCTGTGCTAAGGAGGACTGTAAATTTTTTTGTGGCCATAATTTCGAGCTATTCTTTTTTTGTGTTACTCTTGTGAGTAAATTTATTTCAGGAGTTGTCTTAGCCTGGCTGAAATCAGATAACACTCTATCAAGGATTTTTGACATGTATATATATTAAAGAAAAATAGTGCCTAATGTTAAATGTCCTTGTGTTGTATGATGACAGTTGATACACACCTTCCTACATCTTAACAACTTGGTATGGACAAGTGTTTCACTCCTAAACTGGCAGATCCTGCGAAGAGGGCTGGGTCTGTTGTAATGGGCAAGCTTGGCCACGACCCTGCAGCCTGTGTATGGGCCCACAGCCATACTTTCACTGTGATGGATGCTATTACCGTTCTTCAAGAGATTTCTTTCTTCTTCATTTGCCAAGATCTGCACAGCCCTATTAATTACAACTGCTGTTGTTGCAAACAGTTTCACTTCTGGAGTTTCAATGTCACTGGTGTATAATCCATTACAGGTTTGTTACAGGTGTTTTGTTGTTGTTGTTGTTTTTATGTGTGTGTGTGCACGTTAAAAGGAAACAAAAGATGTCGTAGCTTTTTACATGTCTGCTATACTGGAGTAAAATCCTCCATGGCATGATTCAAGCAGTAGACAACACTGACTGATGCCCACAGACAGGTAATTGCATTTCCAGTCTTTCTGCCCCATTTCATGCTTCTAATGCTTCATCCTAAATCAGCACTATCAATGGGATCTTAGTCTGCTCTAAGTGCTGGTGTGCTGCGCCCTGTCAGCCTGGCCCTGCTGCAATCTCGTGTGTGCAAGCACCAGATGAAGTCTTGGTTCAAGTCTTTGCAAGGTGGAGGACTTTGTTTTCAAACCATTTTAACCAGAGGTCTTTGGTGGCTGTAACACTCTTTTTCCTAGAGTAGTACATCCATTCTACAGTATAAGTAACCGATAACAAGCGGTGTGGTCACCTCCCTGCAGTTGCAGGGTCCCCTGAGAAAGAGCCTGTTAGTGCAGCTGCAGCAGCAGTGTGAAAGGACTGTCAGTTACAAGGCAGGTTAGAGCTCCGCAGAGAATAGGGATGTTCAATATAAGGAGTGTGCTGTGAACCAAAAAAGCTGTTGTGGTGTGAAATGCTTCTCCTTCCGCTCCTTCTACAACTAGCCAGGTACTAGAGTGGCCTCCTGAAGGGACACTTATACATTCATTTGTCCACCTTGATGTTCAAATATTTTCCCAACGCGTACGCAGTAATAACCTGTAGCTTTACGCTAGGCTGACTATTCTTCCTCTTGCCCAGGTACCAGGGAATAAAACCAAACTTTTCGAGGAAAGTATGCTCTCCATTCTGCCTTCACTTCCCTCCTGCATGGCCTGTGAGAGCGGCTTTGTGCTGCAGTGCTAAGTGCTCTCACCAGGAGCGTAATGAATGAAGGAAATATCACAGGTGCTACCGACCTGAGAAACAGATGGGGACTTGCACCCAGTAACAAAATATCACTGGTGATGGATTTTCTCAGTGACAGTGGTGCCCCTGAGCAGGCTGACCAGCGCCCAGTGGATGACCTTGCAAGGACTAGGGGTGAGATGGAAAGGGAGGCTGGTGTCTATTATCTCTCAGTCATCTGGTTAATTTGCATTTGGAGACCTGCCCATGTGGTTAGGTAGTGTGGAGCTGTTTTTGGAGGACAGAGCCATCCACTAAGACCTCTGGTGTCAGTCTTTATAGAGAAGAGGAGATGAACATAGAAGGCCAGGAAGCTGCAGGAGGTTATCTATCACGCTAAAAGGACAGGGGCTTATTTTGAAAACATTTGCATATAGGTGGTAATTTTATGTTGAAACTGAATATACACTTTTATACGTATACAGATGCATTCACAAAATAAAGAACAAAGGTTCTAATTAATGATCAAAGCATGTTGATTAATATATTAATCTTCCAGTAAAATTCCTATCTGGAGAAAGAGCTGTAACTAACATCCTTACTCTTCAGGCACCATCGAGCATTTCAGGACACAAATGATCAGAGCTGTCCTGCTGAGGTTTACTAATCACACATATGTGCTCTCTATTCCCTCAGGTTTTTCAGCTTTCTTGTAATTCATAACCAAACTACATTGTGAAAATGGCTGGTACCTGCCTAGCAGATTGTGTAGTAGCACTGCGTGCAGCAGGACAAGAGGGAGAACTGGGACAAAATGAGCAGTAACTTGTTTTACCTACAGTAAACCTAATGTTGCCTTGAAATCCTGCAAGTCCGGGTGCTGCCTACTGGAAAATTCTGTAGATAACCTCTGAGAAAAGACAGCTGGTAAACTGCATGATTTCTTAATTTAAATCACCAGAGTTCCTAAAGCCAAAAATTTGTTTCATGTCGTAAAACAAGATTTATGTTTTGTTCCCAGGTTTTAGGCACTCATCCTCACTATTCCAACTTCCCTTAACTTTTGATCATACTTTGATCATTTCTGTTTACTCTCCTTTAATACAAGTTCCAAAAATTAAAACACTTCAGATATTTAGCACTACAATTTTTATGTTCATGTTAATCATTAGAAGTTCGATAAAGGGTCTGAAAGAAGTCAACCCAAGCTTGCTTATCTATTCTTACTGGCATTCAGGTGGCCTAATACCCAGAATTTACTGCATTTCTGTTTCAGATAAATATTCTAAATGACCCAGCAACCTTCTGTTTTAGAGTCATTCACATGGTAATTCAGTCTTTTTTAAGATCTGTTTTTAAGAGGACAGTTGCATTCTTCAGACTATGTTGTATTTATTACTATTGACATTTTTAGGACAGGGGTCACCAGGGAGTGCTTCTTTTCAGCTGTTGTTGGGATCTGGACATTGTTTATTGAGCTGAGATCCCAGGAAAGGGAAATTATTTGTGTGCCCTTCAGTATCAGATGGGAGGACCATGCAGCCAGAAAGGAGCTGCATGCTTAAGGTGTGCACTCATACAATGCACACTTCAGAGAAGTTCTTTGCATGAGGAAAGTTACAGCCCTTCTTTGTTTCCTTCAGCAAATATATGCCTACTTAAAGCTGCTTTTGTTCTGAGCTCAGTGGAGTTCATACTGCTTTAGGAAAGGATGAAAGAAGTTAGGGATGTAAGAGAAACAGAAATATCATTAACTTGAAATGGCCATGTTGTTTATCTCCTGCTTTTCCTTAAGACGACTTTCTGTAGATCACTATTCCTGAGGCTAAATGCATTGGGCCTTACATTCTTTGAGGGTGCTTACTTCTATTAAAGTCACTGGAATGGAGTGTCTGAAGAACCTGCATTTTCTTCTAAAAGTTCTAAAGACTTTGTAGAAGAGTATTACTTTAAATTGTGCTATGGGAAGTAAGCCCCATCAAATTGTGCCATGCTTCAAAAAGTTCCCTCTTGACCCAACAAAAAAGAATGCATTCTCATAAGGTTATCTTTTAAACAAAAATAAAACAAACCCAACCCCCCGCCCCCCCCCCCCCCAACTGTATAGTTAACCACATTGCAAATCGTCTAATCAATAAAAGAAGTGGTTAATTTTTAATGGGATGCTAAAAGCCCTCTCAGACTTGATCCGTATCTCCATAAAATTGTTGGAGGCAAATTTAAAAAGGAATAACTATGTATTGAGGAAACTCCATTATAACCATTTAGTTGTAAGGGAGAGAGGAACCTGCAACCCATTCCCCTACTCTACTTTACAGTGCAGTTTCTGATTAACAGTGTTAATCTATGGAGCCACTGTGATTTTCAGCTACTTATTTTTAGTGCTGTTTACACTGCAGGAGTGTCTGCATAATGTGCTTTGCAAATGTAGAGCAAGGCTGGCTGCCTCTTCCAGTGAGCTGATGCTTTGTGTAGGACAACTTTTCTGCAAAGTTGCTAGAAAAGAGTGGTCTGGTCAAAACAGGTTGCTAGTTGTTGCAATATTCATTGCTAATGATAGATAAATGTGCATCCATTGCATGTGATTCCTCCCCAGGCAAAATTTTCATGAGTATATCATAAAAGGAAAATGTGTATTGGAGGAAGTAAGAGCAATGGGATTTGAAATGATTTTGGGGAAAGGTTTCCACACTCTGAGCCTCGCCGTGAGGGAAATGTTGAGAGCGTCATGTTGAAACAGTTTTGGCAGAAGCGTGCAGGCAGAGTTTCCATTATTTACGAAGCAGGTCTTGGAAATGAACAGATTTTTCATCAGGTAACTGAAATGAATATTTATTTTGGTATCAGACCTAGTTAAGAATCTTAAATAGAATTAGGGTGACACCGTTTAGCATTAGGCTGAACTACATGCAAATACTCTGGGGAGTTTTTCAGGCTACATACTAATTTACCATAGTGCAGCACAGTTTTCCTGAGTAAACATTACTGTTCTTCATTACAATTGAGTAAGTGCAAATACATTGTGGTGGGAGGGGTCTGTCAGAGTGGTCTAGGTTATATGGAATACTGGGGACTGCAGTACTTGGGAATTACAACTCCCAGGAAGCACTTGGCCATTGTGGAAAAATTCATCTTAATGTTGAACATAATGTTGAACATAATGTTGAACATTAGACAAAGATTTGAGTCTAGTTAAAATAGCTAGACTATGTATTTTCATGAAGAATGTTGATGTGCTTGGTTGTTTTCATCAAAAGTGTAAAAGTAACACATTTATTAGTTTAATTTCTTGTTTGTGATCATACTAGGAAATAGTAGATTACGTTTAAGTGGAACATACTGAAATTGCACTGATGCAGGAAAAAAATAGGTGCTGGTACTTGCCATAGGACAGGTATTCTGGATTTCTTTCTTAAGCATTAACATCTTGCGTCTAGATGAGATTTAATAAAAGCCATGCTCCAGATGTTACTCACTCTTAAGTTTCAAGACCTAGGTCACTGAGAACCTTTTTTCCTGCAGAATCTGTCTAACACTCTTCATGCATCCTGAGAGAATCAGTAGAAAGTGTTAGATTAAAACAAAACAAAACAAACAAACAAACAAAACACACACACAAAAAAAAAAACACACAGTGATAATTAAAGATCTGCTGTGAGCATAATTCCAATGAGAAGTCAATGGGAGCTGCTCTTGGGGTGTATTGCACCTAGGATGGTCTTTCACAGGTCTATTTGCATAGGTGTATTTCCTAGGAGTGTGCAGATCTCCAATAGAAAAAAGAAACAGGAAAGTGTATTCTTACGCTGTGTTTGTTATTGCAGTACACATACAAATACAAGGACAGTCAAATACAGTTCATATATTGTGATTTATGACTTATGTCTGCTTTGTATATTAGGAAGTGCCTAGACTTTGATAAACTCAATTAGAAGTATGGGAATGAAAGCTTTGCTATGCCACTGGAGAAAATGCATGCTATAAATAAGTGTCTGTTCTTAAGTAGTCCTGTGACAAGAAGGGAGACTGAACTTGTCTGTTTTTCATTATTAAGTGGTAGAATCCTGCAGGAAGCCACAGCTGGCTGGTTTCTGTTCAGCAGTGCTGTGCAGAGCAAGAAATCAGCTCTGACAAAGTCAGGGAATAAAGTCTGGATGGGCATTGGGTGGTTGCAGCATATGGGATTTATCCAAGTGTTAAAAGGATAAACAGACTTTGGGAACAAGTATGTCACTTCTGTGACTGTTCAGGAAGTGGTGAAGATCCCAACTGTCTGGTAACATTGTAGGAGATCACGTGTTCAGAGAAGATTATTACTCCCTCTCTAGTTTTCTGCATTTGTTTCAGTGGTGGGATGTTGCCCTTGAGTGATGTCCTTGAAGAACGGAAGAGCAGCAGCAGGAAGGAGAGCTCCTGCTTGTTGCCTTATGAACTGAGACTCACCATCAACCTGAAGGGATGTCTGTTGTGCCCTCACATAGTTCATAGTGTGCATTCAGTATCGGACTACATCCAGGCATGCTTTCAGATTGGAGAGCTTTAGTTTTTATTACTATTTATTTTTTGTTCTGCCCATTGATTCACCCTTTATGGCAGCTTGTTGTTAATGTTGCTGCTGATGATTTAATGCTATGGTGTTTCTGTTAGTGTTTCTTTGATATTCTCATACTCTGGTGCTCTATGGAAATGATCAGTCTCATTACTTCCTTCAAATGTTCTTTAATAATGGCAGGTAATTATTTATTCTACAACGTACACATGTTTTAGACAAAATTCCATGTTCATTTTACGGATATTTATTTTTCTGAAACAGCTAATTTGCTTATTGGAGGTGTAATTACACTCTATTTGTGGTTACCTCTGATGTTTGCTCCTTTATGTTATTTAATTGAAAGTGAAAAAATGAATATGTTTGATCACTGTTTCTATACATGCACCACAGTAAGTTCCCAATTCTTCTGCTGTCTGGCCTCTTGGCTACCAGAAGTTTTTTTGGGCTGGAGATCCACAGAGCCTGAGCAGAAATCACTAAACTGCTATGGTGGATGTGAATCACTCAGAGGAAGAAACTGTGTAATCAATTATTGATCTCTCCTTGCTTTATGCTTCCTCTTCTGATTAAATCTTCCAAAATGTTGATACAGACTTATAGAAAGAAAAAGGTATCAGATGTAGGTGAATGTGCCTGTCCTTGCCTTGGGAGGAAGACAGATGTAGAAGAGTGAAGCAGGGAGAGGGTAAGAGGAGAGGTGATGTAGTCTGGGAGCATATGACAGTCATTGCATAGCTGCTGAAACTTTCAGAAAGGCTGGTGCTGCATGCTCCTTCAGGCTTTATTTCAGGTAAGAACTTCCATCCAGAACAGCTCTAAGAGAAGAGAGCCCAGTTCACTGTGAAACATAGACCTAGGATTAAGCACCTCTAATAGTCATAGAATAGAATTACACAATGGCTTGGGTCGGAAGGACCTCAAAGATCGTCTAGTTCAACACCCCTGCCATAGTTAGGGACACCACCCACTAGATCAGGTTGCCCAGGGCCTCATCTAACACCTTAAACACCTCCAGGGATGGGGCATCCACAGCCTCTCTGATCAACCTGTTCCAGTGCCTCACCACCCTCTGAGTAAAGTCAGTGATCACTTTCCTGTCTGGTCAGAAAGTCTGAATTTGTCAGCCTTCTGGGTATACACCAAAAATAACATTAGGTTGACCAAGATTATTAAAAAGATTGAGCATCCCAGCTGCTTGAAAGGACTGAGGTTTTGCAGGGGTTAGCTACTTTCTCGTTGGACAGATTGTTTAGTGAATTTTGACTCTTGTACTATTGCTGTCATGTCATACACTGCAGGGAACGTGGAATCCTGATTAAGTTTCCTCATGAACTT
This sequence comes from Oxyura jamaicensis, assembly GCF_011077185.1. NCBI lineage: Eukaryota > Metazoa > Chordata > Aves > Anseriformes > Anatidae > Oxyura > Oxyura jamaicensis. The sequence continues at coordinate 89,170,442 of NC_048893.1, forward strand.
GGGGCAACTGTCTCTAGGATTTTGATGGTTAAATACACCTCTAGCTATTTGTAGATGTACCTTCACCAGGTATGGAGGAATTGCTTAGTAAACTGCCTTAACTCCTTTGAAGCTGTCACCTTCTGGCCAGGAAAAAATAAATAAAACAAAGCAAGCCCCACACACACCACGTGGCAGAGACCAATCCACCTCAAACCAAAATCAATGTTATGCTTCCTGTTATTGTGTTAGACAGAGGATTGAAAACTTGCTTTTTCAATTGATTTGTTTTCCACTGCAAAACTAATTATGTCCATCGCAGTTCTTCCTCTACCTGCCTCCGGAGGGGAAACTATATTGGCAGCGGTGGCTCCTGTCCTTTGCTCAGGCAGCTGTGTCAATATCCCTGTTGCTTCTTTGTTTGCGTTGAAGGGTGAAAGATCCCAAACTTCAACAAAAACCCCCATGCATTCGTTCTTTCAAAATGCCCTTTTTGGTCTTGCCAGCCCCCAGATACATGCTGTTCATCAAAGCCAGCCGAGGCAGAATGAACACATGGAAGCAGGACTGAGGAACCTATCCCTAAGAGTGGTGGATGCTATCATATTTCACCTTTGCCTATGATTTTCAGAGGTGCCAAATCAAGGGCCTGGATTTCCCAGGGGCTTTGAAACTGTAATATAGTGAGGTATCATAGGAGTTTATTTTTAATACCTTGAAGAAATGAGAGGTTTGGAGAGAAACTTCCTTTATTTTATTAATTTTTAAGCCTAAAATGTTGCTTTCCTAGAGACAGGTGGACATGCAGAGAAACATCCATTCCCTGGGGTTCATGTCTCTCTGGATCACTACTGGGAAACTCTTCTTAGGCCAGTTATGACCAGAGAACAATGGATTTCGTGGTGCTTGTCAGCCTTGGAGATATGAAATCGGCCTAGTCCAATCTGGGGTTTAGTGACCCACAGGTAGGTCTTTTTCTCAAGGTAGTACAGCTGTAAAGAGACACCGGTGTTTCACTCGGGAGGGCAGCAGACTCTCATACACATGCAGGACCCTCCTAAATGCTGCAGACATACCTTGTGTGGAAGTAGATCAGTTCTGCTGAAAAAGAGCTTTCCACAGGGTGAAAATCTGTTTCTAACTGAACATGAGGTCTGTGAGGTGGACTGTTCAGGATAATGGTGTTGTTACCCCAGATGGTAAAAGCTGCAGCGGGCACTGAAAGTTCCCATTGACGTTGCCTTGCCAAAGAGCAGGTCTCAAGGCACCACACAGTGAGGCAAACTCGTACTCTGCAGCAGAGCTCCTGGCTGCTGCAGAGCTCTGGTGCAATGCACTGGGAATTCCCCAGCAGCTCCCCTCTCTAAGAAAAAGCAGAAGGGTTTTAATAAATTAAATGTGAACTTTCCCAACACAATCACTGCGTCTACAGTTCTCTAGCATTTATTTTATTGTTACCTTCCATTCATTTCACACTGTTCTCTGCTTTCATTTTCAAAGGTGCTAGAGATGTTTGTGTCATTGACATGTAACAGCATCACAGATGTCAGTGGCAAATATGGAGGCATCTGGAAATGCTGGGATGGTGACCTGTATGGTTGGTGCTCCTTGTTAGCTGGGAAAACCCACTGTGTTATGAGAGGAATCAACGCATGATAGGTGGAAATAAATAGCATGACATGTGCCGCATCCCAGAGGCAATAAGTAAAATGAGGATTTTCTGAGAAATGAAATATTTATGAATTAGTCATTTCTGAGGATGTGGGAGTTTTAAAAGCCCTAATCACTTTTGAGATATTCTGTACCTCAAAAACTGAACTTTGATTTAACTCAGTATCAGGTTAGGGAGAAGGTCGCTTTCATACTTTTCTAATATATATGAACGTTTGGAGTGCTTAGAGCATTTACAGAGAGGTGAACGATACAATTGCAGGTTGGCAAAGAAAGACTTCAATTTATCAGTCCTCACATGAAACCACTTCTCTTCCTCCCCACTGTATACGGTCTTCAGCATGTGCCATCTCTTTCTTTATCTTGCACCTGCAGTCCTGTTTTTCTGTCACATCCCTGTCTTTTGGCAATGCTTTGTTGATGTTAGCAACTTGTACTGGCCTAGTCTTCATTTTTGTTGTCTCATCAGTTAATATATTGATGCCACATTTATTTTAAATGTCTTAGGTACATTTTTGTTGTCTCATCAGTTAATATATTAATGCCACATTTATTTTAAATGCCTTAGGGTTTTTTTATATGTTACAGATATAAGGCAAGCATCATCCTTCTCTGTAGTGTTTTAACACAGCATCATTTGGAGTTACAGCTCTAGTTCAGAGGTTCAAGTGACCCTTCATCTCTTGGCTAGATGCTCACGTTTTGTGTGGTGAGCTCCAACCTGAATGACCCTGTGATTAGCGCCTCAGGCATTCCGTGCTTCTGTAGCTGTTGAACTTTCTCCAGGATTATGGATCTGAAGAAAGCAGCAGGCTGTGAATTGTGATACAGTATCACCTTTATGAGATTATTGACAGTTGGGAAGGAGATGTTCTGAAGAAGTAATCTATCCCACTGATCCCAAGGGACTGATGAATCAGGAGATGGAGACAGAAAACTTCTGTTCTGCTGGTCATATTTTACAGGCTTAACTGGGCAAAATTAATATCTCCAAGTTCCAAATACCACAGTGTGTACCAAAAGCCACAACTCTTTATATGCCTGGTTGTCAAACCCTCTAACTCTTCCTTGATATCTTCAATGCAATTATGCATGTTCAATACAAAAATCTTTGGTGTATCAAAAGTGGAACAAGTGAGGAAGCATAGAATAAAATAGATTTACTATGAAATAAACAACACAGGGATTGCATTATTGATTGCATGGATAAGTTTGGAAGTTAAATCATTAGGACATTACTTGTAAAAAGTTGAAAGCTTTAGGTAAGTTGAACCTGCTACAAAAGGACCACAAATCTACAAGTTTTAAACTCTCAGCTAATCCTGAAGACTATAAAAGAACTCGGTACAATTTATACATTAACATGTCTGGGTTGTCATGTTTAAAAGCTATCATGCATGTTGCCTGCAAACAATCTTGGCTTTTGTATATCTTTGTTCCAGAAAAACATAACAGTTGAGGTGTTTCTCATTACCAGTAAAATGACTGTGTATATGTGTTAAGTCTCAAAATGTGCTTTTCTCTCTAAATTAAATGAGATTGCTAGTAAAGTGAAACATTACTCGAAAGGAAGAGCACCACCTTGTGACACCAAGAAAAATGTTGCTGTGGTACTTGATTCAGAGATGGAAAGGAGTAAATTTGTGTAGTTTAATCTTCTAATAGGGTTTATAGAAGCTGGGTTTTATCTCTCATTTACCTTCTCTTTTAAGACATATCAGGGAGAGTGATTTTTCAAGTAATACAAATTCAACAAATCAGCTTTAGTTCATCAATGTGAAAAGCTCTTTTTCCAATTTAATCTCAAATTTCACTTTTTTTTTTTTTCTTTTTAATAGATTCCCTTCAGAGAAATATTGCTATGAAGTCTTAGCAGATTTTAAAACTGTAAATTAGACTATCAGTCCTTTAAAACTGAAACGTGTCTTTCTTTTACAGACTTCTTATCCCTTCATCTTTCAAAAGCTGTAAGGAAGGAGAGGTATTTTACAAGCTTTGTTCTAAGTAACATGCAGGGACCCTCCTATTAAGGCTTGTGCAGTTTTTGAAATTTGTATGCTTACATTCAGTCTGGGAGTAGATCCTTGCAGGGGAGACTCCATCCATGCTGGTGTACAGCACCTTCAAGCAAACCTGTCCACTTACATCCTCAGCTCCCAGGCTGGAAACGCAGTCAGACTAGAACAAGTTATAGCTGCCTGGTCTGTGCAAGTCCTGCTGGCACATAATTTTTTCTGACACAGTTTTGCAGGGGTCTTGGAAAGGATCAGTTATTCAAACACGCTGTTGAATGATCCACACAAGAATGCACAAGCACTGCCAGAGAACTCGATGGAGGCTGTTGTCACTTTTACAGAGATCTCAGTCGTTAGAGAGTTTGGAATATGTTCTTTTGGAATTAGCAGTTTTAATGAATGCAGGCAGGAAAAATACCAATAATAAACCACAGTTTTTCTTTTTTCTCTCTCTATATTTTTTTATTCCCCAACTACAGTGCAAGCTCTTACAAAATTCAGAAGGACAGAAATGTTTGTTAGTGAGGGCATTTTATTACTATTGCTTCAGGCATTTATCTCCATATCAAATTATTTTTTATCACCAAGTTTTGTTGTGCTGTTTCTATAACTGTGACTTAGTTGAGCCTTGAAAGCTGGATCTCACCTGTCTTTCAGGAAAAATGTCATTTTATGCTTTCTGCCTTTTTTGCTTAAAAGCCTGTTGATTCTCAAATGCATATTTGTATTTTAATGACAAACCCAGCAGATTCAAACCAAACCTAAAGCTGACTAGAGAATCAAAACAAGAATTCTCATCCCTGCTGGTGACATGGATTAGTGTAATTTAGCCAAAGATCTGTCAATCTTGTTCAGTGTGAGTAAGATCCCACTGGAGGGATTTGAACTACTGCAACATTCAGTGAGATTGTTATGCTAGGACAGACTATGATCTGGCAGTATCAGGTGTCCCACTAATCCAGCAATGTTAACAGGATTTGAAATTTATTTGTACCTGGTTAAGACTGGCAGGTATGGATGAACCAGAGTCTTTGAAGCATCACACAGTGGATTTAATGTAATCCTGGCTACCACTATTGCACAGTGCCCAGTCCAGTTCCTGTGGTCTGAAGAGGTACGTTCATGGATTATGGTCCTCTAGAAAGAAACAGGGACAAAAATAAAAAATATTCCTGAAGCTGTTTCCTGAAGCAAAGAGGAAGGCTGGGCCTAGAGGTGAATAAAGAGATATTGCTTGAATGATTTTTGTTGCTGCTTGTGGCTGGGACAAATAAAAGATTCTGTGATTTACCATCACCCCTGGTTTCCTTGGTAACGTTCCGCATGTTGGGAAGCGGCTGTTTGAAAGTCACACGGAAGAATAGCCCTTGGAAAACTGCACTCTGATATAGGACTGCTTCCCTTCTTCAGAATGGACTAGCAATAAACATGTTTTTTTATTTTTATTTATTTATTTATATATATTGAGGTTTAACTCTAACAGTAGGAGCCATTTGCGTGCTGCTAGCTAATCCTGTTTGCCAATGGAATATATGCTAGCACTCTTCTCATCCTGTCTGGGATGTCCTGGATCTTTCACCTGGCTGCTGATATGCACTGCGCAGAAGGAAACAATCAGTTTTATTAGTTTTATTCAAAAGAGACAAGGGTTAACTAATGTGGTTGTGTCATTTTGTGACATGTTTTGTGATGTTTGTTTCCTTGAGTAACAATTTTTGTTCCGTTATCATTGAGAAGGCCTGACTGAAAGATTTAACATTTGTGTACTTGTCTAACTGATTAAAACTGCTGAATCTGATACACAAAAGCATTCTGAAAACACACAAATACCTTCCATCCCTCTATATGCAACCCTAATGCTTCTGTTTAGAGGAAAGGTGCTTGCACAACCTTGTTTGTCTTTGGGCATTGATCCATAAAAACTTGTAAACTCTTATTTGTTAAATTTGTTAAAAAAAAAAATAAAATCCAAGCACAAGGATTTCAGCAGAACTTTTCACGACCTGAACATTCAAGAGGGCAAGGACACAGATTTCAGGCAGTTTTCTTCTCTTTTACATTAGAATGGTGAAGGGCAGGACTGTCAAAGTGATACTGGTCCGTGACACTCAAAGTGCTGCTCTGCAGCATTGCAGTTGCAAGCCCCAGATGGATGGATATGGCTTTTGAAAATGCTGATTCTTCAGTCGGGTTGTACTGCTAGTAGTGTGAAGGGAGTGCTGAGGCTCCCGGCTGTGGGTTCTATGCTGAGAGCCCCAGCTTGGTGTCAGCCTCCCTCATCCCTGGGACCGGGCACCTGACCTCTGAGCAGCAGGCTCAGGCTCGCAGATCATGCCCTGAGGCTCCTGAATTCTGCCATCAGGTGCACAGGAAGCCTAGGCACCCAACCCAAGGCTGCGTGTTTCCTGCTGGGACCAGGAGCTAGAGGGCTGATGATGTGGGGATCCAGCATGGGAGCCATTCGTGGCTCATGACCCCGGTATTTTCCCAAATGGGCGTTCTGCTAATTCCATGTTTCAGAGGGAAACTGAGAAAATCTGTTTTCAGGACACGACTATCAAATTGATTTTTGTCCTCTTCTTTGCTAAATTGTTTTTTTATCAAGTGCAAACAAATTTCACTGCCAAAATCTACATAGTATCTGTAGAAGAAAATACAAGGGAGATTGTTTACTGTTTTTATAATGTTTTGTCTTGTTTATAAGCTTTTGCATTCTTTTTAAAGAAACCAACAACAAAGAAAATATAATCTTGATTGTACTTCTCCATAGACACAACTCCATTTACTCTAAATTCCCATACTGCTGAAAATCTTTTTGTTTATTTCTAGCAAAAAATCAATGAAACAAAAATATAATCCTTCTGATTTCTCTACAATTTCAGGAGGACTAGCATAATAGTCTCACAGTTTAGGAGCAGTTTTCAATGTTTTTCCTCACCCACACCTGTGTGATGCATTAAGCAAAAGCACTGACTGGTGGGATTCATAAAAACTGGACAGGCTGTAGCTTACTCACCCTTCTTTCACTCAAATGATACAAGGCAATCAATTATTTTCCACTTACGTTTGCAGAAGCTGTCATAGTAAGATTCAAGCCTAAATATCCTTTTTGCTGAGACGGTAGGAATTGCAATTGCACGTGCATGTCACTCTGCTTAACATCCTCATAAAGCGTGTCCCAGGTTAATACAGAGAATATTGTGTGGACAGTCCTGTTGGAATTATGTAGGGCATCTTCTTCTTCCTGCTGTCTTTGCTCATTGCTGTGCACCTTCTTTGTAACAACAGTAAAAGTTACTTATTTGGACAAGCAATATTTAGATAGTGCTATGTTTTTCAGCTGCAAGGTGTTTTGCTTTGTAGAAAAAAAGAGAGCACCTGCTGCATTTGTTCCTCCATATAATTCCTGTCTTCATCATTGTCTTTGATCTGTTTCTGTGACCTAGTCTGCATTGAATTCTTCCTCTGGCTACTACAATGGAAATCTTGGTGAAATACCAAAAGAAGCCCAGTCTCCATGGCTCATATGTACCTTTGTGGAAATAGGGACTGTACCTTTTTTCTTTTTGTAAGACCTGTGGACTGTAGAGACACTTAGGAGTTCTGGTTGTAATGAAGAAATACTTGGGCTGCTCTCTTACAATGATACATTTGTATTTGATTGCTGGGAGGAATTCATATCATACAGCACCAAAAACCCATATGTGCATTTTTCTTGTCTGAGGCAGCCCCTCTTTCTTCCTGTCCCTTTCCAAATCCCTTTAAAATCTGTTCAATAATGCAATTTCTGATGCTCTGTCTTGTCTCTATGACTACCGTAGATTTTGGCTATTGTGACTACTTTCTCACTGATGATCCAGGCATAAAGAAATATTTGATAGGTAGGAAACATTGATAAGGAAGTTCTAGGGGAATCTTTACTACACTTATTGAGCAGTATTGCTCAGCAGAGGGACTTTGAATTTGTTTAATATATTTATTTGGAGGGGCATTTCCACTGTTAATTTCTGGATTCTTCTATTATGGGCCAAATACTCAAGGGGGGGGGAGGGAATTGTTTACTTTGTGACAGTATTGCATTTTAGCTAATAGTCAAACTATTCATAACAACAAAGTTGCATTCAGATCAATTTTATCTTTCATTATTACAGCTGTATGGAAATGTGGAAATTGGAAGTCACTTGTATTTGAGCTGTACCTTTCTTAAAAGGCTGTGATGTTTAATCATTTATTCTTCCCCAGTATTAATCTTCCTTTAGGCAGTCTTCAAGTTTTTTCATACAGGGGCCAGCTCACCCAATTCACCTTGACCCCACAGCAGTTACTGGCTGGGCAGGACCAGGCCATCATGGTCATTCCTGAAATTGTACCATTGGTGTGGATCACTCTCCCTGAACGTGGACCTCAACTTTTCTTGCTGCCTTTGGGGAGGAGGAGGACATATTTAGCTGGTTTTACTATCCCTAGTTAGTTAGTTTTACTGATGCAATAAATATCTCAAAGGATTTAAAGTCATAATTTCACAGGAACCAAAATGTCCACAAAACTCCTTTATTTTGAGAGTGTTTTTCTTGTATTGTTATACTTTGTCTGTATGGGACTTCCTCTTTTCTTTCTTGATGGTGCTGCTCTCATCACTTTTCCAATATTTAACTTAGGCTAAGCTGCAGAACTTGAACCACATGCATAACCAGACAGCCTAATTTTGAGACTGCAGGAAAGATTTTCCTGGACAATTGAGGGGAAAAAAAGTAAATTTCTTATTTATGTGCTGCTGCGGTGGTGGCTCCCAGCTTAGGATTTTCTTCTGAGATGGGGCCCAGGTTGAAGATTTTAGTCTTTGGCCTTGAAATCAAGGTAATTAAGTCATGAAATATTTAATTGTTTAATAGTTAACTGCCCAATAATTCATTTATGTAGCATGGCATCATGAAAGAATTCATCCATAAAAACTGAATCCCTCCCCTGGGAGTCTGAATCTTTGTTCTAGCATGAGTAAGCATTTCAAAGCTGAGTAGTACCACTAACTCATTGATTAATTCTGTCTGCCAAATCAATTCATAACCTAGCCCTCTCACCCCTACAAATCAAACCAATCTCTTCCTAATGCAATAACTGCTCTTCCAAAATATACAGAATCCTTCTTTTCCTGCCCTGTTCTCCCAGTAAGTTACCCTGCCCCACATTTCCAGATGACTTTTTCCTCTGTTTTTCCATGGTTTTGTAGGATTTCTCTGCTTTCCAGCTGTCCCTGTTCTCCATGGCTCTAAAAGTGCTAATCTCTTGAGTTTGTCCCCACTGTTTCTATACCGTCCCACCTGCTTCCTACTGAGAGCACTGTGTGCGGTGTACAAGATACGGTAGGGCAGCACTAAAGGCTGCTTCCACTTGCCTGCCTCTTTATTTCTCGTGTGGAGCAGTAGTGTTCAATGTCCCCTTTTCTCTTCAGCCCCTCTTATGCTTAACGGAAGGCCAGAAGGCAGGAGCTGTGGGAAGCGGAGAACAGCGGCAGGGACAGGGTGGGCTGGCATCGCCTCACGCAGCAGCAGGCAAGCCAAGGGCTGGCGAGTCTCGGTCCCTCCCCGAGTACCAGGACAGCTGCACTGAATCCAGGACAGGACAGAAATAGCACCCGGCTTCTGGCTCTTGTTTGGATGCCTCTGTCCATACAGATCTTGTTTGTCCTTTCTTTGTTGTCTTGTGCAAGAAAACAGTCGCTGGCTCTTTCCCAACAAGCCTAGCTTTGAATGGGAATTAATTAAAACTGACTACTGCTGTGATAGTTTGAAATTCTGTATTCCGGGTTTGAATTGTGTCTGGAAAACCCTGCAGGAATAAACAGGATGGACTGCATTTTTTTTTATTTTATTTTTTTTATTTTTTTCCCAAGTAGAAAGTAGAGGTGCACAGATCTGTGAGATCTGTGCAGCCAAGATGAAAGTACAACAAAGTCTCTGTTGTCCTGTTGCAGAGCAAAACTGATAATGAACAAGAAATGTTTTGCTAAATGTGAAGCAAGGTCTTTGGAATATGAAATCTTTGATCTCTGTGGGTTTTGAACCTCTACATTCTAAGGTTTTCCAATAAACCATTAATGAAGGAACTTCATGGGGAAGAAAAAGATAACTTTCTATGATATGGATTTCTCAATTTTCCCTATGTAACAGGAATTAATGCTGCACATAGTCAAGCACCAGTAGCCTTCTGTTACATTAAATTGATTATAACAATATGCAGGATTGGGGGTGGGGGGTGGGGGGAAGGGCAAAGCGTAGACTGCTTTGTTTGTGCATTGTGTGCATTAGATTTATTCATGCAGTAATTTTGCAGATCCCATTTGGCTTCTGTACCTTTGTGTTTTGACAATCAAAATATTGATAGTGTTTTAATTTTGGTAAAAAGCAGAAAAAAGACAACACTGGAATGACAGAGTTCTATGGGCATGCTGATTTATGAATATCCCAAATAAAATCAAAAGAATTAATGTAGTAAATACTTAATGGATAATTCACAAAACAAGATTGCCTGCTTGGGTGAATTACTTTATTGACTCTGAAATGTAAGGACAAACAACATATTCCAAGAAAAAATGAAAAATTGCCCTTTTGTCCCTATCCTCATCCTGCAAGGTAGAGATTTTCCTTTTAACAGGAAAAAACTAAAAAGTTCTTAAAATAAAGGAAGGGATGTTGCTGAGATTAAGCCCCTGTAACACTTTGCTCTTCCGTAGTGCCTTAATTGCTTTTCTTTGCTTTCTGTGGCTTCTTTGCCCTCTAATGTGATGAGGTTTCTGGTAATCTGAAGCAGAGGGAGTCAGCAGCCACAGTTAGAAATGGAGCCCTGGACTGCACTTTTATACTGTTGGGCAATACATCACGTCGACTAAGAAAATGATGTTCCAGACTTGGCATCTGGTCTATAGCGCCATTGCTCCATTATTCAGTGGGGTTTCTCTCATCTTCTCTTCCAGTTGCAGACAACCTCCAGAACTTGTGAATGGCAAGGTACAGGAGAGCTGAACAGAGATGCACTGATCTGCTACAGCTTTCCTGTGGATTAAGGCAATATAAAGTTACAAAAAGTGTTTTGTTATTTTTTTTTTTTTTTAATTATCTGCAATAAAATGTAGAAAGAATATTTAATTTGTTTTTAATCTATAAAAATCAACTTCTGACTCAAAAAAAGGCTGAATATAGAGGCATTCTTACATTTTTGGACAGTTCTCTTTCTTTCTTGTGCTCAGGGCTTTTAAGAACACTGCCAAGCTGTAGACTACACTGTACTTGGGGCTGACGGTTGGGTTTGGATTCCTGCTTGTCCTTCCTTTGAAGTACTGTCTGTGTCCTGCCAAAAATGCAGAGTTCATGAGGACAGAAAGAAACCTCTTCAGCTGATTTCAAGTCCCCAAGAAGGTGTACTGAGCATTGCCTGTGGAAATAATACTTGATAAGCTGTTTTTATTCCAATTATATCTGGAGCCATTGTAGGCTAAAGAGAATTCAAATTTCCCAGTTGTCGAGGAGTTATCTAAAAACCTGGTGCCTAAAGCAAAGGTGAAGATAGTAGCAGGAGTCAGGGAAAAGCTACCTTTTCTTGCCTCCATGTGTAAGAGGAAGTCTTGTCTGTGTTTTTGACAGATTTTGAGGTGAGTCCTACCGCCAAGGCTAGACTGCTCTGAAGCCCAAGCCGGGAGAAGGAACCCCTTGCACAGACCCAATTGAGGTGCTGCAAGGACAGGAGGGCTGAAGTAGCAGAGTAGCCTTACACTGCACAGGTTCCCACTGACCAAATCTAAACTTTCCCATGAAGCACATGGGTCTTTCTTGTACAGCCCTCGCCATCCCTAGGCACCTCATTCATCTGTTTTATCTTAGAGGGAAACATGACTTTGGGGTTTGAATCCTGCTTTTGTGGCCATGTGCCTGAGACATCATTGTTACTGTTACTAACCTTTTAGATACTGAAGTCCTTGAGTAGATTTTACCCTTAGGTAAAAGTTTCTGATTTTTTTAACTCCTCTTTTATGATGTATTTTGCTCTGCATCCGAATGTGGTGACAAACCATAAAAATTTTGTTCTTGCCAGCCAAATTTACAAGGTCCACCCATGTTGCATTAAAGGAGTTGCAGAATTTAAGTGTGATTATACTATGCTGGTTTTATAATTAGCACTATCTAAGCCTATTCATATAAGCCAGTCCCCTAGTGCTATAATTCACATTTGATCTGCAAAGCAGGAAATTTGCATGTACTAAATGGCTACATTTTACAAAAGGTGGCTAATCATTGAAAAAAAAAAAATCCTTTGGCATTTATTGTTCATATAGAACTCAGTTGGTATTAATATGGCTATAATTTGTGAAGCTAAAAAAATTCCATTGTAATTTAATAGATTCATGTCCAATTGTTGTTAAGTGCTACTGTACTTTTCTTGTAGCAGGAGGGATTGTTACTGTAAAAGCTGATGAATCTCGCTTTGTGAAAAGCTAGGTGAGGTGTCATTTCAAGTTTGAAACCAGCAATTGTAATTTGGAATCAATACTTTATGCCTTAGAATAATGTAAGTTACTGTTCGGTCCTAATTGGCCGGGAGCTAAAATGTTAATGCCAACCTAGCAGATGTATCCCCAGCCTGTAGTTTCCCATGAAGATTTGGTTTGCAAATAGATGACTTTCTATTTATGGGTAAAGTAAAGCCTAATTGTGAGTCTTCACAGTAGCAGGAGCTGCAATGACTGCGACTTTAAGGGAAGTGACTGGGTGATCACACTGATGCTGCAGAGCATACCAATGAGCTGCATCAATGTATCTTTTCCAATATGTGAAAATCTTCAATAATCAGCAAAATGTAGGCAGTAAATATCCCATTGTTTTTTCACAGTGAAGTGCTGCAAAATCAGAGAAATATGGCAAACTGTAATTGGGTTGAAAACAATGATTTCCTCTCAAATAGATTTCTGATTGCAAACTAATATAATCCAGTGATGTCCCAAGCAATAACTGCAATGCACAGATGGTGCCAAATTGAAAGACTAAGTGACTGAAAGTGTTGACATGGTAGATTAAAAATCCATCCTAAAAATATTTCTATTTCAGTGTGTTTCTCCCATGTTTCACCTCATATCCAGCCTGCCAGAGTTTGCAGTTGTGTGGCATTTTCTCCTATTTTCAGTCCAGATATTGTTACACTTAAAGCCTTTTTTTGAGAAAGGAGAAAGCATACCCTATACGCAGGTAAAGCCAATAATTTATTGGTAGTTTAATTAAAATCTTGAGAGTCTTATCATTATAAATTCAGATCTAATTTACAGAATGACAGCATGGTTGAGAATGGAAGGGACCTCTGGAGGTCATCTGGTCCAACCCCTTGCCCAATCAAGGCCACCTAGAGCAAGTTGCCCAGGAATTGCAGCAACAGCAGAAGGAATCAAATACAGATAATTGTTAAACATACACTTAATTTTTCTCTCTTTTTCTTTTTCTGGTGCTGTACTTGCCCTTCCACTGCTATTCTGGATCCCAGGGTAATTAGTTTCATGCTGGTGGGGGTGTGAATGTAGGGGGTGACCAAGAGCTGCCAGCAGCTGGAGTCTTTTGCCAGGAGGAATATGATGTGTACACAGACGGTTTCTTCTTCCTCTCTCTAGGTTTGGCCCAGGAGCATTTTTACATGTTTGTTAGCAAGCTTTTAAATCTTTCTCTCTCTTCATTGGTCTACACTTCGAGGTTATATCTAATTTACTATGCACTTTAGGTATGTTAGGTATTATTTTTTCATTCTTATTGTTACTGCTAAAACCAGTTTTGTCCAGCTCAAGATCTGCATTATTGTAACTGACCATGACTGAGCTGTTCAGAGCTGTGGGGTCTCTGGTGTCGAGCCTGGGCCCCACCTCTCATCTTCCTATGCCTGCCCTCCTGCACGCCACATCCTGTGTCTCCACTTCCATTGTGCCCAGCCTCTTTTCCTCTGTGCTACTTTGCTGCGCTAGGGTCATAAATATTTCATTTTACAACATAACTGCCTTTTACTGCTATCTCTATGAAACTATGGTTGCACCACACAACAATAAACTAAAGTAAAACAAATTAGCCATAGACACCTGATCAATTGGAGAAATTGCTGGCACAGCTAAACTGTGCAAAACGAAGCTACGGGCAGGTCAAGGGAAGTTCGGGCAGAGCAGGACTGACCAGCCTCAGTCCCGAGGCCTTGAGGACTTCGGTTCTAGCAGTGGCAATACCCCATTATGGGGCTACACAGCTACACAGATCACAGATGAACTGTGTTAAAGGTACAGTCATTTAATATTGCCATTTGGTGTGTGTTGGGGGGGATGATTGTATTGCTTCTGCCAGGCTGGTGAGTATTATTAAATAGCTCTTCCCTGCTTTGAGAGTATGCCATTCATTTATGCTGCAACACTTAACTGAGAGACAAAAATTTAAATCTGGTGGATTTTTGGACGTTGGGAAATGCACTAAACTAATTCAACCTACAGTGTGATGTCCTCCAAACCAGAGGTATGCCTCCAGTGATAACCTCAGTCTTGTATGTGTCTGTCACTAAGTCACCTGCCTCCATTCAGCAGTGGTCACAAATGATCTTTTTTCAACCTTTTACTGTTAAAGTAGTAATAGAAACTCTTATTGTCATTGTCATCCCTTGCAAATGCAAACTCCAAGAAGGATTTGGGTTTCCTAAGACTACGCTTGCCTATTCTAGTAATGTTTTAAATTCCTCTTTTAATCCCTGTTTAGCCAAGCTAGTCTCCTGATACATCCGTCTGTTTTCTGAAGCATCAGGATGGACTGTTCTTTGCGTTGAAGGATATTGACCTGAAAGAACTGCCAGCTGGCCTGAACATCTTACCCTTCAGAGCTGCCTTTTGTAGAATCCCACCAGTCAGTTCCCTGAACAGGCTGACATCTGCTCACCTGAAGCCCAGGGTCTGCATTCTGGTGATCTTCTTTCTCACTGTTCTTAGGATCTTGAACTTAGAAGCTTCATGGGCAGTACAGCAAATGCTGCCAATGATTTTCGCATCCCAACAAGTTCTTCTTGGTGAATAGCAGATACAGCATTGTGTCACACTCAGGTGTATCTCTGTCTGGAAGCTGTTCCAGAAATCTGCTGGATTGTTTTTTTCCCATTTAGAAGAGGTCAAGGAGGTTAAAATCTTCCCTAAGAGCCAGTATCTGTGATACGGAGGTTTTCTGAAGTTGCTTTGGGAAAACCTCACCCTCTTCCTTACCCTGCTAGAATGGTTTATAGAAAAGGCACCTCCCAGGGCCTCCCTTCATGGCCTCTCCTCTTCAGAGAGAGGAAACACATGTGAGGGGAGAGTGGGAGAGTCCCTGAAAATATCCCCATCTGAGCCCTTGGCTCTTCAGAATGCAAGTTGCTGGGTATATGAACTAGTGACAGGAGGTCACACAGTGGGCTAGTAAGAGATGTTCCTAAAGCCATCTGTCAACAGAGATATGGGGTTTTGAGTAAGCACTTCATGTGTTTGTGGTAAAGTTCTGTTTCTGTAAAGAAATCACTGAGTTTTCATTAACATTTTTGTTCTTAAAGCTGCGATCTTTTTGGTTTTCACTAAAACTTTCTAACTTGTTTTGATCAAAAAATGGTGGTTTATGCAAAAATGGACTTGGCTTTCCACACAGCTCTGATAGGCATCAGAGTGTAGAATACTGTTTGTTTTGAATGGCAATAAAATCAGCTTATGTGAAAGGGTATCAGGAAGTGTCCTCTGCTGGCCTATCTTCTGGATGTAAAATGCCAGTTGTTTATTGTACAGGTAAAAGCAATACATTTGGGAAGTATATTGGTGATAAGTGTTCAATTAACATTTGCTCAAATAGAACTGAACTCACTCTGCTGTTTTTATGACCCTTTTAATACAATTACTTTAGTCATTCATCTGTGCAGAGCTGAATAATGCCAGCTGAAAGTTTTACCTCATCTTTAACACAACCCCACCCAATTCAGAACACTTTGCAACTTGCCTTTCTCTGTAAGAAAGGTGCTAAAGTTTGAAAGAGTGCTTAGTGTTTTTTTTTTTTTTTTTTTCCTTTTTTCTTTTTTAATTTTCATTCATCCAGCTTTGTCAGCTCTCTGCCACACCCCAACTTCGCTTTATTTAGTGTTTGAGAATATGGCTGTCAGTGCACTGAAAACAAGAAATATTGAATCTCACCCCATGAAGTGAATGTTAACATGAATTCATGTAAGCTAGCTGCAAAGTACTTTTCAATCAAAAGAGAAAAAAGAAGAAAGAAAGAAAGAAAAAGAAAAGCATGTATCGTAGTGACATTTTTCACAGAAACAAACCCATTTTCAAGCTTGACCGAAATGTGAAAGTGTGATAGTGGTTTTGCATTTCATCATGAATATTTCAAACGCATCTGATTTCTACACATGCTAAGACTGCTAACGCGTGAAGTCAATTAAGTATATGTTTAACCCTTTTCTTTGCTGAGAGGTTCTCATGAGAACTTAAGCTTATTGAACCAAACCAAAGCTATGGCCAGCAAATACATTAACCCTACTCTTAAAAAATGTGTAAAAATCCCAGAAAACCACTGTTGGATTATTCATTTTCTCTTTTGTTTTTCCTAGTTGATGATATTTTTATATCCAGTTACTACTATTGTATATTCTACAGCAGGCTCTAGGCGTGAAGGTCAGAGATACATTCTTCCTGCTGCGATGTTTTCTGGGCCCTGAAATCACATATAATGTTCATTTTCTTTGCATTATTTTGTGATGTTACTTGGTTGAACTAAAGATTGATTTGAAATTATCTTTGTTGGGAGTGGGGAAAGGAAAGCTTTTTTTTTTTTTTCTTTTATTTTTTTTTCCTTTTTTTTTTTTTTTTTTCTTTTTTTTGACTTGCTGCTGAAGAGGCTTGCAGATTTGGCCTTGCTTTGTTTTTGTCACTGAAAATCTTTTGAGAAAGGCACGTGACCATGCTTCCCTTGTCCTACGGTTGGGGTGAAGGAGAGTTGGTGGAGGCTCCTGGAAGTACAGGGATATTTTTGTGTTAGCCTCTGCTGGTGTCCCACTTGAACTAGGCATAGTAACATCCTAGGACCAGGCTCTTAATGACTCCAGGGGGCCTTGGATCAGGCGGTCACATGGTTGTTTTGTTAATTTGTCCCTTGTGATTGCAGAGGCCTGCTAAGCCAGCAGCCACGCACCTCGAAGCCGAGTGGCCGTGCCTCGACCTCTCCCAGTACAGGGGCAAGGCTGGCACATGAATCGTTCACCTGGGCCCCCTTGAATGTGACTGTGAAGTTGCGTTCAAGTCTTTAACAGCAGCTGGAGGTCACTGAAATGCCCCTCTTCGACCTCCTTGTCAGCGGGCTGCAGTCTATTAATTAAGAGGTTAGTGTTGATGTCTGCAGTGTGTGAGCCATGGGTAGATCACGCGGTGGGGCCGTTTTCTGCTTTCGGTCGCACATATCCAGTGAGCTGGGAAACGCCAGGCCTGGCAGGCTGTGTGAAGTATGGTGGGAGGACTACAGGGATATTTTCCTTTCCTCTTGACCACTTTTGCATACCTGCACAGGAATTAGCCAAAGTCCTTCACTAATTAACCACTAATTAGCAGAATTAGCCAATGTCATTTAAGTCCAAGCCATCTCCCACAGAGCTGCAGTGTGACTCTGCCTCCTCTGGCACGCAGTGCTTCCTAGGGCACTTATGGCACCTGGTGTATCTGTCCCAAAGGAACTGCCCCTCTTTCTGGTAAGAAAGTTCTTATCCTGCTCCATACAGTTTTTCTTAGTTAAAAGTGAATCTAAAAGCCTCATATCCAGGCATCAGAATATTTTCCTCTGAGCAAACTTTGTAGATGGAAGCTGCAGTATCTCCCTCAGGGGAGCCACAGATAGTGTAATATAGCGTTGTACTGGGAGCCAGTCTGGGAAGAGGGAAGTAATGCTGTTGAAGAGCACTGAGAGGTCCTTAGGACTGTCCGTGATAAAAAAAAAAACTATTGCTAGTCCCAATAGCCATTCAGATTTGGGAACATACCAAACTGCTTAAAGATCATGGCCAGCCTTCTTCTGCCTGTGATATCTTAGAGGCTCATCACTTTGAAGGCATCTCGTATATCTTCCTGGGGTCAGGCAGTATCTCTACCCACCACAACCAACAATGAGGAAGTCCTGTAAACTGTAATAAAGAATGCGGCCTTTTCAACAGTTATGTTTTAACCATGCTACACAATTCAATACAGAATTATATTATCTATTTTGACAGCCTGAATCTAAACGATCATAGGAAACTCTCAAGCTATTAATCTCAGTATGATTTCTTTATCACTTTATTTGTATAAGAGAGTGAATTGCCTAAGATTTCATGGGAAAGGAAAGGACTTTTAAAAATGTTATGCTTCTTTCATACCAGAGCTTTTCACAGGTGTAAAGTTGTATTGTAACAAGCTCTAGCCTTGTGCAGATTCTAGTCACAAATGTCTGACCAGCTAATAGGATTATTCAGAGTTTAACTTTACTTATGGTTAAAAGTTTTATTGGGTGGCATAGTTACTCCCAATGAAGCAAAGTCCTGGCTCTTTGGTGACTGTGTGCTATAAATCAGTATATAGGAAAATAAACCAATTTCATTACAGGTTTTGTTACCACTAAATCAAGACGTTCAATGCTTGTTGAAGATGTTACTTCCATGGATAAGCCATTGAATTGCTAGGGATATTTATCTTTTTAGCTTTACTGTGATGTTCAAAAGCTTTGCTGTTTTTCAGGGTTGCTGTACAGTTGTTTCTTTGTCAGTAATTCTGAGACTGTTTAAAGGGACCTTCTAATGAAGACAGCTCAGAACAAGGCATTTCAGATATCAGCCATAGACCTTTTCAAAAGAAAAGCAGAGCAACCAGAAAGACTATGCAAAAAGCCTACAAGAGTAAAGGTATTTTTGGATACTGTGGTTTTGATAGGGCTGGAAACTTGAAAGGTGTATTATTCCTGAATAATAGTTTAAGCAAAACAAAAGTGCAGAAGGCTGTGGAAATTTGAAAACCTCTTAAAAATTAATATTTGGGGAAAACAAAAAACAATCGAAAACCCTTGAGTCTAGTGAAAGACTTCTATGAGCTATATGTAAATTGCTTTTCTCATCTCTTGTGTGTATCTTGATGTTACGGTTGGTTTGCTGGTTTCGTATTATCACTACTTTAGATTGAGTTAGTCTGTGCGATTGAGAATGTAACAACCACTTCATGTTAGCAATACTAACAGGGCCACATTAAGTCATTTTGAAGTCAAGATCACTTGACTTCACTGAAAATTCATGGCAACAGTCGCAGGAGCAGGGTCTCTTTCGGGATATTTTTAACTTCTAATTTCCTATTACAATGATCAAATAGATCTTAGATTGGCTACCAAAAATCCAAGATTTTACCCTGTGGCACACCCACACAAGTGCCATAAGATACAGCTGTGAATATTTATAAGTTACTCATGTGGAATATTATTCCCCTGACTGTAAAGGTGGTTAAGCTAAGCTTCTGGGTAATGGGGGTTATTTTATCACAAAGGATGGGTACAGAAGTTCTACAATGATTATGTAAAATATAGTGGGTGTGTGAGAAGTTTTAAATAAACTGAATTCTAACATGGGGATTTTTTCTTATACTGAAACCTTCCAACTGCATCGTATCTCTGGTACCAATCCCTGATAATTTGTTTCCTAACGAAGCTAAGAGATGCTTAGCATATCAGTTCCCTTTGAATAACCATACTAATTCTAAAAATGGTTGCTTTGTGTGCTATTTATGCCATACTGAAAATGATAGAAGTCCTTGCATCTTCTCAACTATGGAATGGTGTTGGTTTTTTGTTTTTCCTTTTTTTTCCCCCTTTGGCTTTAGTGATTTGTTTCATTCCTGTATAACAAATAGATTTCTGAGTTTCTCTCCAGGACATTTAAAATGCCAATTGATGTACTTATTGTCCTCAATCAGCACAACACCTCACACCTTCCTTTTAAGAACAAATTTATTCTCTTAGACTGTCTGGGCTTTCTGTCTAATTGTTATTCCCTTCTTGTTGTCTTAGCTCTTACACTCTTGCAATTTATTCATAAGTAATTTCTTATAATAGATTGTACCCTTGTTACTTTTCCTTCCATCCATAATATTACATTACCCCACCACCACACACTTCTTTCTCTCTCTTTTTTTTTTTTTTTTCAATTGTTATTTTTGGAACTGACATGCTGAATTTCAGTGTTGCTGGTTAAATTAACCTATGCCAAACATGAACCTGTAGCAACACAATGGCAGTCATTTTAGTGCTGTGGTGACAACCATATTTGAGATCAGCATTTCTGTATTATTTGGTATTTATCTATTTAAAAGCTCATTATCATAGAAATGAGCATCTCATTTCCTGCTATCCCACATCAGATAGGAAAGTGTCTCAATTTTACAACAACGACATGGAGTTTTAGGATAGATTACAAGGTTTGATGACAGCATACAGTGAACCTGTGTTTTAGATAAGGATTGTATTTTGATCTCCAGAACCACAGTGTTTCTTTAGTATTTAGTATTCAAATCTGCCCTACTTGATGCAAACAGTGTAAGTGGACACGATGCCATGAAGGGGCTATTCAATGAGGAGATCAGCTCAAAACAGATGAATTATGGTACAGACAGTAACAGCTTTTGGTTGTGATGGATAAAAAGATATAAAAAAATTATCCACTCTCCTGGAATAGGTGCTCTAAAAACATAAAATTCAGGTGAATATTGATGTATTCACAGCTGTTGCTTCTATTTTGGTGCTCTGTAATGTATAAAAGACAAACATGCCAATACAGAATGTCACTAACCACTGGGATATGAGCATACAATTATGCAAATGGGTAAAAAATGTAAAAATATCTATACATATTGATGTTACACTTTTATTTTTTTTTTTCTTTATCAAATGAGCTACCAGACTCTAGACCTTAATAATTTTGCAGAAATGATTTGGCTGAGGACGCTGACTTCCCTTTATGCTGGAGTTGTGTACATCTGTTGGTGCTATGTGGAAAAAAAAAGAAAAAAAAAAAAACTTAAGTAAAAGTCAGAAAAGAGCTTTATCCCTAGTCCATGTCTGGAATCCAGCATGGATCATGTTTTATATCTAAAAAGTAGATTGCACAATGAGTGGTGGTAGCACAGAAATCTAAGACACAAAAGAGAATAGATAAAACCGCTCATAGGATTCACATTAAATTTGCAATGAAGCTGGCAGCCTAGGGGGAATTTAAAGCAGTCGTCAGAGGCCAGCAGGTTAATGTCTACTGTAATAGGGAGCTGTGGCTACTTTAAAGCAGTTAAACTCACACTGCAATCTACTCTTCTGGTCATGAGCAGCTCCAGAGTAGGACCTGTAAGGATTACCAGAGACTCCTGCATAATTTAAGTTGCTGAATCATTTTGGGGTTGATGGTTATTGCCAACGCAGGAAGCTCCTAAGAGCTCAACTAACCCTAACTACTGAGAGTCTGGGACTTAGCCTGTATGCTCCCCTTGACCATTCTTTCTTCATCCTATTGTTTAGTCTTTCACAGTTGTCCTTCAAGATTGTGTCCTGTGTCTGCTTTGTATCTTTGGAGGCCCCCAGAGTTTGCAAGGAGAGCACCTGAGAGGCTTGGCAGGGAAGGCAGCCTGGTCAGGCAGAGAGCCTGGAGCAGGAACGGGCAGTGAGAAGAGTGGAAGAGATTTGTTTGCAACAGTGGTTGCACAAAAGAAACAAATTAAGGCATCCATGCATGCCTATCTCAGTAGAACGGTATGTGTGGCACCTAGGTTGAGACAGTGATAGCAATACAACACCCTGCTGTGGGAAACATTGCAGTTTCCTGCACTTGGATGGTTTGAGCAAACCCTTGAATTTCACCATGTCCTTGAGTCTGTTCCTATTCTGTGAACAGTCAAGGTTGCGATGTTCAAGGTCACCTTGTAAGCCAAGATTTTCAGAGTGGTGACATGTTGTATCTGCTACTTGGGAGGACCCCATAGATTTCAAGACATTCCTACTTTAGAAAGTAAATGAGTAATATCAGCTCCCCTCAGAAATGTCACTGCAAATCATTTTCTCAGGAAACTTAAAATTCAAGTTTAGGGACTCAGGTCAGATATTACTGTAGGAAAGCCCAGCTGTTCTGTGCTGCAATGTGAGTGTAGGGATAGTAGGAAAACACAGGACTGAGAATATCTTCGGTCACATGCACCAACACTGGCTGCTGCAGCAGCAAGCTGTCTCAGAAACCACCACATGGGGAAACTTGCTTATCAACAAGCCTCACAGGGCCCCCGAGCTATGCCTGGTAGCCAGGCATAAGCTAAAGCTAACATGCTGGGGAAGGTCACGCTATCTCTTGGAACAGCGTGACAGTGCGGACCATCTTTGCACGAGGAGTGTTTCCACTCTCCACGCGTAGTCTATTTCTCTTCTAGTACTAACATACAACTCTGCCCAAGGGAGGTGAATTGGAAGTTTAAGTGTAGAATCACAGCCAAATTGTGGTGGTCCCAAGTGTTACCTGAATATGGGCAGGGATCTGAATTTGAACTGTGTGTCACTGCATGAAGGTGACATGTCTAAGGTGAATTCATGTCCCCATTGAAGTCCGTCACAATGTTTTATTTGATGGGTTTGAGATTTCTCACCAAATGTTTTGTTTGTTTGTCTTATTGGTGTGTTGTTTAACCAAACCAAAGACCTCCTTTCCTCCTTTCTGTTTTTTTCTTTTGTTTATTTGTTTGTTTGTTTTTGTTTTTTTTGCTTTCATCAAGTATAATTGAACAGTGAACTGGACCCCAAATCTTTACTGGTTTTGAGGTTCCACTAAGTCCCAAGATACATTGTGTTTTAGTTTTTTTGGCAGTGCCTGTATGAAACAAGCTTCATGAAAAACAAGTTTTGCTTGTTTTCAACTGTGAAAAACTTACTTTTGATCCTCTGCTTTCATTTTCTTATTGTTGAATTTTTTGAAAATACAATATAGTAGAGTCTACATCAGAATTGAAATTGCTTACAGAGAATGTTACAGTAAATTGATATCTAGGTATACTGTATTTCTGGGAAATAGTCTATTTATCTTGGGATCAGGGCAGATATGATAAAGATATGAAACATGATCATCAAAATTCTATACCCCGGGCCTCTTTCAGTTCAAGGCTAAGTAGGAGCAAATCCCACCAACTTTCCAGAGAACTACATTGCTTTACACCAGACGTGTTTTTATTCAGCTGTGCTTTCTAGTAGTATATAACATACATTTCCTATAAAATGTTTCAGAAAAAAAACTTTATATTTCTATGCAGCATAGCTCACAGAAAATGAAACCTCATGGATTATATCAGTACTAAAACAGATTTTATTATAGCATATATTCTTTGACAAGGCAAATATTTACCTATAGCGGACATCTTACTAACTCTAAATAGCATTAGTATGCCTATAATCATATTGTGCCTGAAATCTGCCTCCCACCAGATAATCCCAAGAAATACTTGTGATAGGTGGTTGTATATATGATTTATATATTTGCTTTCTTGCAAAAATATGATACTACTTCTATCTCTGTTATCCAAGGTTTTCCACCTGCTCATAATTTTCAGAACTAGTTTTTGGAAACTCCACTGTTTCCTCAGCTAGGGTATCACTCACTTCTATAATCTGTTGCTTTATATGGGGCAGGAAGAAAGACAATTCCTGAAAAATAAATAGCAGGTTCCAGTCTTAAAAAGTCTTGTAGGAGTGGTATTGTTCACTTACCTATCCTAAACTAAATGTGTGTATGGATATTGTAGAATTCTCTGTGACACAGTAACTCTGGATACTATTGCTGTATCAAGCCCAAACTTGTAAACAGATGTGAGGTCTAAAGGATTCATGGTGGTTAAAGTCTGGAGGCCTAACTCTGAACAGAGATCCTCAAAATCCCTGACCTACACACCTGTTTGTTTGTTTTTGTCATTATTGTTGCTGTTAGTTTTAGCCACAGAGCGTACTTGCATAAAATTAATGTTTCCATACACTGTGTGCATGAGCCAAGTTCTTCGGCTTGCTGTCTGTCGCCTACCCAAGATGAGCTGAGTTTCAGGAATGCAACGACCTTTTAGAGTGTGTTTGGGGAAGACTTCCTTTGTGCACGATAACCTGAGAAGCAACTAGGAAATGATGTAGGACCTCAGCGCTATGGGTTTTAAAACTCACGTCTCTCATAGCAAGAAAAAAAAAATATATTTTAGCTGTAGGACAGATCTGGGATGGGGATCAAATTTTTGCAAGTAAAGCCGAGCCAAGAGTCTGCAAGAGATGAAAGATGAGTTTGGGTCTAAGAGTTAATTAACCTGAGGGAGTCTGACTGGCAGCCTTGGTGCCTGGTGACCAGAGGGCACTGCTAGCAGGGGGACTGAACATCCATACCATTACCTGTGTTTTGTTTGAAGTTTCTTTAAGGGAATCCAGCTATCAGCCACTGGGTTTTACATGGAGCAAAACCTAGTGAGACCCAAGCATAAGGGTGTTCCCATTTAGGTTTCTGTGTCAGACTTTTTGGGGCAGAGCTGCCAAACTCTCAGTGTCTGTGTGCTGATGTTTCTGGGACATGTATGAGGAAAGAGACGGTAGCTAACAGCAAAGATTTTTGTCCTTAATGATTCTACAGACTTGTGCAATACAACTCAAAGCTCTGGCTTCTGCTTACTACAATTTTATTCTGTTGGAACTCTAGTCTTTATAGCAGTAACTCCTGATTTACAACAGCACAGGGATTACCAGAAATAAGACTTGATGTTCTCTGATGGAAAAGCCTTATCAAGTTTAATAGCATATAATATGATTTCCTTGGTTTTCTGCCTTTCCTTTTTCTTTTTTTCTCTACTCCCTTTATTGTACTAATTGAATCTTGTCTGAAGAGATGGTTAGTGAAAATCACTATGATTTTCATTGGGGTGACTAGTTTTTATCCAATTCTTAGGGACTTTCAGATAAAGACAATTTTTTTTTTTTTTTTTTTTTGTCAATCCCTTGAAAATTCCTTAAGATTTTATTCAAAAAAAAGTTGATAAAGTTTATTTCTGATCATTTTTTGCCCTTGAAGATTGCTCAACACATACAGTTTTAGCTGCAAGGCTGAGGCATTACAAAGCAACATTGCCAGCCTGAATTTTATTCTTACTTAGAGTACTGTAAATGCTTTATTTTCAGTGTCTCTCTCCCTTATTTACATCAGTGTAAATGAGATGTGATTCAGTCTTGCACTGTGTTGAGGAATTGTTTTCCTCTCGCTTAGACGTTCTATGAAATTGAGGGCTAATCGTGTACCAGGCGTGCAAAGCAAACAATAAATAAGCATTTTCAGGTCTGAGCACATGAATTTCCGCAAAATAACTGCCAAAATAAATCTCCAAAACAAATGATTTACGAACGCACTCAAGCAGATGGATTATTCAAAGAATTACTTAGAGGAAGTTTGAGCAATGATACTTTTTAATAATGAAGCTGCCCAAAGATCCTGATGCTCAGGAAGATTATGAGGGGATTAAGATATGTTCTTCCTCATTCTTTCAGTTCTGCCACTATGCTGCTGAAAATGCAGTGAGTTCTGTGCCTGTTACATGGTGAAAAATGGAGAATGTTTTTTTAGGAGACATAGTATATTAGGGCTGCGATTTTAGTACAGTTAATCTCAGAATGCAAGCATATAGGTTACATTTTTAAAGGTACAAGCTTAATTCACGGATGCAAATCCTTGCTACTTAGATCTAAATATGTCTGGAAACTTTGGATGGAAGAGAGGGAGGATTAAACTTTTTATTTATTTATTTATTTATTATTATTATTACTGAGTCATCTAGAAGCTCATAAGCCTAAAGGGAGCTTAAATATGTCCAAAAATACAGAAGCAACTAACGTACTCAAACTTTGAACGTTGCTCTTTCTGCTCAGCTAGCTTGCTTTAGATAAAATAAGGAAATGTCCAAGTATAAATGTTTTTAATGTTGATAATTCCCAAGTGTGTGTGGCTCTCATTGTCATTCCTTTCAATGAAGCAGAATTGGGTGTAAGACCTGTTACTTATAAAATTGCAAATGTAACAGTAAATCAAAGTAATCTGTGATGACTTCAACAGTTTAGTGTTCCTGTATGATGATAATAGAGAGCTCTAAGTTGCAGCTCATAATTGTGATGAGTCTAATATAAAAACATAAAGGGAAAGACCTTGGAATGGAGACAGACAGCTCTACAGATTTTATTATTATTATTATTATTATTCAGCTGCTCACTGAATAATTAACTAATGAACCATCAAAAAAAAAAAAAAATCTCTACCCAAACTTTCCAGGGTTGTTATTTTTTTTTTTCACAAGATACTCAAATGCCTAGTTAACCTTGTAAAAGGGATAACTTCTAATAGCAGGCAGTGTCTAGATCTGGAAAAAATCTTCTGTTGCAGACCCTGTCCTAAACAGAACAAGTAACATCACAAGGTTGCCCATCACTTTTCGCTACCCAGTCCTGCTTGCTGACTTTGTCATATTTTTTGTGGGTGTGAAAGTAACCTCTGATAGATGGATCTGAGACAGCTGAAGTATCGAGGATGTATACTATCCAGTCAAATACTGGTTTTGATCACGGAGTGCCTCACAGGATGGTTGGTAGAGTAGCAAAATGGCCCAGCAGTTGTCATCTGGTTGCTGTGGCAGCAAAAGTGACTGGGAGATATTGTGGAAGCAGCGGTCTGGGAAGAGCTGGTAATAAGGGAAGGTGCTTCTGTCTGCAGGTAACAGGACCACTGTAGATACTATAGTGCATTTAGCAATGGCACCAGTTTGAGATACAGACTGATAAAGCAACTCTGACAGGTGATCCTTCCCTCTTCCTCCTCTCTGCAACTGCCATCTTACTCAGCAGATAGAGTGGTCTGCTCCAGGGCTGGATCAGGGATGGCTATGCAGCTGTACACATACAACTGTATCCAGCCGTACTGCAACTGTAGTAAAAACAGTTGTTATCCATAAGACACTGTGCTTTATTTATTGCAAGGTGTGAAATGAGGAACTGAATGTAGAGGACTGTAGAAGAGAAGGGACAACTGAATAGTTAAAGGATTCTAAAAGGTCCTGAAGAAATGGATTCTCACCTTGTCCCTGTCATGGAGCTCAAGTCATCCCCAAGTCACTTCATCCAAACCTTTCAGAGGCAGCTGGTCTTTAGCACACATCTTTAGAGCACCCTTGCTGCAGATGGGTCAGGATTCTGCTGTGACACACACAGCACTACAGATTTTCAGTGCTTCAGGAGCACTGAAAAATTAGGTCATAAGCTTTTCATGTTAGATGCCTAGACCTGGTAAGTACTACCTAGAACATCTTGTGGGAACGGTTGTCTCACAGGGACATTGTAAAGATCTATTTCTACTTTATCAGGCATTTATCTTTCAAAGCTGGGTGTGTTGGACTTGTCATTTCTTGCTGAGTGTGGATGGAAGTGGCATACCTTATGGTGAGTGGGGAGTAACCTCTGGTGTCCTCAGGAGAGGTGGAGATGGGCATGTCCATCTGCTTGTTTGCTGTTGGTCATTGGCTCAGGTAGTAGCAAATCAGGGCATGCAAAATCTCTCTTCTTGACCTTGCAAGTCTGGACCTGGTCCTTTTTCCTGAGGAGAAGAGGAATGGAAAAAGTCAAGAGATCTGTGATCTTTACTCACATTTCCCTGTACTGCAGATAACAGCAGGGGAAGCTCTTAAGTTCCCCTTTCTCTCTCGGCAAAATGTGTCTAGGTGGGATGTGATGCAGTTCTTCCCTCAACTTCTGACGTCCGAGAGCAGGGTTATGAACTCCAGGGAGTGCTGGAGAAATCTTGGGGCCACTGGGATAAAAGGTGCTGCTGGGAAGATAATGAGGACAAGATTAATGAATAGCTGCTCATTAACTGAGTGCATTACATCCTGCTCACTGAATGAGGCAGGATCCTATGGAGGTGGGAAAAAAAAAAAGAAAAAAAAAAAAAGAAAAAAAATATCATGGGACTGTGTTTATTAAAGATTGCATCATAACACGAAATGCATAAAAGAGCTGGAGGATGTACAGCAGTTTTTAAATGGTATTTCTTAGCTGTGAGTACCCTGCTGTTGTGGTCTTAATGTTCTTTTTATAATAGTGCGTTTTTCTCTAAGCTTTGAAGAGGTGCTAAATAAGCAGCTATTTGTAATAGCTAATTGGAAAAAACATTTTTTTCTTTTGTGAAATGACAGTTTGTTTCCTAAAGGTGGATGTTTCCCCTAAGAAATATTTCTCCCTGGGGAAGAACTGTTAGCTGAGGGCAATACTTCATTTGATTTTAACACTCTAAGTTATCCTCCTAAGGCCATCACTGCAGACTCTTCACATACTCATTACTCTAAATGTTCTTTTCCCAAATGTGTTTATGTGCAACTACTTCTTCCTGCATTTTAGTCAACCTTAAAGTTTCATTTACACACTCATAAACAAGCTTAGGGTAGAAAAGAGAAAGGCACCAAAAAAATCTCTGCTTTATTTATTTTTTATTTTTCTTTTAAAGCTTGTTATAGGTTTTACCAGTGAACATGCTTATATTTTGCACAAGTACCATCCACTCAGATTGATTCTTTGTGGACATATAAGTTAAAAGAGTAATAACAGTCTCCCATCTGGCACATAAGGAATGGAATGTCATTGCTCCTTTGTTTTCTCAACAGCAAACAGTGCACAGAAATGTTAGAATCATGTTCATGTTAGAAGTCCTTAGAAAATGCCCATCAACTCTTACAATGAAAGAGAAAAAATACCTCTGGGAGAAATTATTCATAGCTGAACTTTCTCATATGGTCTATAAAACATTTAGGCAAGATTAGGTATGTAGTAAATAACACCTGTGTCCTACTGTGTATTATGCTAATGGTCATATCAGATTGTATGATGTAGTATAAGTTTATAACTGCATATGAATTAGCTTTTCAGTAACACGATTCAGTTTGGGTGTTTTTGAAGACCTACAAGCTAGGGAGTTTTATATACTTCTCATTTTTTTCTTTGTAGTTAATAAAATTATATTCTTTGTACAGATGTATTGTATTTGAAGTATAGGGACAGTTTAAAAGTGTTAAAATACATGAAGATTGCTGCCTTTCATTTGAAACTCTTAACCTGGTGTAGGCAAAAAAACCAAGATGCTTATTGAATGTTTTCTTCACATAAATGAATGTGAAGTGAGACTGTCAATTTTTACGCAGCTCAATGAAAGACTTCCTTCCAAATACCATTATCACATTCTGAGCATCAAGCAAGCACCAAAATTAGCACTAAGGTCTAGTGTACAGAGGCAGAGAATACTTGCTAGAAGTCTACATCATTGCACAGCATGACAATAATGAAGCCCTTAAACTGATCAAGTATGAAAATACTTTTTTAATAGAAGCATTGTTTTAAATGTTAGCAATAAACCTGGGAGGAAAACTGTCCTAGTTTCAGTGTCTGGACTCTTATTAGTAGATTTGCTTCTCTGTAAGGAGCAAAAATAAATCTCTTACCTTGGGCTCATTCAATAAGCTGTTCCAGCCACCCCAAAATGAAATGTTATATACCGCAGTTCATCCTGTTTCCTTAGCCTTTACAGGGTGTTTATAGGTTAACATGCTGTGGTTAAGATTTGCTCTGTCATCACATAAATTCAGTAAATCTTCGTATTTCTCACTTCCTTTGCTTGTTAAATAATCCTATACTACCAAGTTACCAATGTTTCCTTCTCTTAGACGCTGTCAAGTACATTCTCAGAGAATTTAATTATAGTATCAATGAAGAGCAAAAAATGCATATTACATTATTGGATCTTCTCCTGTGTATGCCATAAAAACATATGGACAATACCATCTGTGTTCTTGTGACTACAGATTTGTGTGTTTATTGGTTTTAATCTGGAGTTCAATGCCATCTGAACCCAGCTCTGGCATCAGAACTTATGTGCAAAATTCTGGTTTGCGTTTGTGTATATTATGTTACAGCTCCAGCTTCATCGGAACATCTGAGGGCCAGGAATTTGTCTGTTCCCTTCTGCAAACTTGTGTCTGTAGTAAAAGTGCTGTATGGAAAAAGGCATTTTGGTGATTCAAAGCTAGCTACGTTGGAGTTCCAATTTCTTACCTAGTTTTGGGCATGCTGGGGGAAATCTTCAGTTAACTCTTCATCTTCCTTCCTTCCTTCCTTCCTTCCTTCCTTCCTTCCTTCCTTCCTTCCTTCCTTCCTTCCTTCCTTCCTTCCTTCCTTCCTTCCTTCCTTCCTTCCTTCCTTCCTTCCTTCCTTCCTTCCTTCCTTCCTTCCTTCCTTCCTTCCTTCCTTCCTTCCTTCCTTCCTTCCTTCCTTCCTTCCTTCCTTCCTTCCTTCCTTCCTTCCTTCCTTCCTTCCTTCCTTCCTTCCTTCCTTCCTTCCTTCCTTCCTTCCTTCCTTCCTTCC
>NC_048893.1:89201013-89246659 GCF_011077185.1 Oxyura jamaicensis
CTCCCTCCCTCCCTTCCTCCCTTCCTCCCTTCCCACAATGACACTTAGATATGAGTCACTTATACACTTATAAGTGTCTTATAAGTCACTTATAAGTGTCACAATGACACTTAGATATAAGAAGACTTTTGACAGAATTAATTGCGCAAAGAATAAGCAATATGTGTTGTATTTAGCTTGTAGACTGATGTAGTAAGATGTCTTTGTCTCTAATGCCTTGGTGTTGGTTTTGTGAAGCTTCTCTGAGAATGTACAGGGTTTCTCCACAACTGTTATTCTTGAAACTTTGCTGGTGAAAGAAACTTCCCTCTTCTTCTTTGTCATCATTTTTTTTTTTTTTTTTTTTTTTTTTTGATTGTACTGAAATCGGGGAAGCTCCCGCTGTTTCTCTTAGATGATGATGCATGTGGTTGCTCCAGATTGTTTAACTTCAGCTGCTGCTGGGCTGTCATTTGCACATACAACCGTATGTACAACAGTGCTGGGAGCTGCGCGCATGTTTAGCATTGTTCTTTTGTTGGCTGGAGTATCTCTCATTAATAGTATTGGTCTTCCCTGGAACATTATTGATTCAAACCAAAAAATATTCTTCTTTTGTTTCAGAGTTTATCCTTACATAACTGAGAAGTTGATAATGAGATTTCTTCAGAACTTTTCCATCATTCTATACAATCTGCTGACAGGAGTGCACAGCTGATTGATTTTTAAAAATGGTATAAAAATCCTGTAGAAAAGATAGTAAATGCCACAGCATTTTCAAAAGATTCCTGTGTCACTTTATCATATCATGTTGCTTTAGAATTTGATTTCTTTCTCAGAATCTGTATGAGTTTCCTATAGATTTTTCTAGAGGTGAGTTGAAAATATTTGATTATTCTGTATTCGTGCGCTCTAATACATAAGCACATATATCACTACATAGCAAACATGAACACCACTATTTCAGTCAGACTTTGTCCTGGGCTCTCCCTTAAAAATTATGTATTTAAGCAACTCTAAACAAAATTAAGGGCTTTGGGATGATTCCTCCCATGAACAACGGTGACAGGGAGAAAATGAGAAGTACGCTGCTTAAACTGACTATGTTACTTCTGTCAGAGGTTTATGTAGACCCAATCCTGCAAAAGACTGGGAGCTTGCTGAAATTGGCATCTCTCAGGTTGGCAGGCTAAAGGAGTAAGCAATACTGAGACTCTCCCATCCATCAGGAGCAGCATATAACAAATACTTGAACTGAAGTGACCAAAAACTTTGGCAAACTCTATAGCTTTCTGATTGACTGAATCAAGAATGTAATACGTTCTTCTGTTGCTTAGCAGGGGAAGCAGCGAGAAGGAATAGAATTGTCTACTCTCTAAATGGGATGACTGGGATGAATTAATAGCACTCTGAAGATTTGTTTATTTATTTATTTTCTGAGGTTGGAATGCCATGTGTTTTGACTTCAGTCTCCTTCACTCTGCCATTTACTTTTATTTAGTTGCAAGTTTTTCATACAAGAGGTGCTCTATTAGAAATACAAATATTCTTTATGTTTTTACTGGAAGCATGAAAAATAGCAGAAAACAGCCCAGTCTTCGGATGGGATTTTCAGTTTCTGGTTTCAGTTTCAATACATCCATGCTGTTAGAGGTGCTGCAGGTGTTTTTTCCAAAATGTCTTGTCTGAGTTTTCTGGAAATAATAAAAAAAAAAAAGTCTTCAGAGCCTTATTATGCAGAAGATGTATTACTCTAGTCAGGACATATAACACAAACACTTATTTGTAATGTTTATTTCAATTTTGAAAGAGCACAGCTCAGACACTGCAACACAAAGAGGGTACAACTTGGGTGTCGGGGGATAATCTATAACTTCACAGGGTGTTTTAATATTTTTCTTCAATATTCTTAAGAGGAGATGGTCATCTTCTATTTGGGATCATTAAAAGTATCTTCCAGCCTTTTTTCTTTTTTTTGGGGCGGCCCCCCCCGCCCAGGAGTGGTTGCCAAACAAAGACTGGAGAATATAATTTTGGATTTGGATTTGTGAAAATACACAAGCCACAGATGTAATGGGTCTCTGTGGGGAACTGTGGTGCTTAGAGTTGCTCTCCTTTGGTAAAACATAAAAGTGAGGATCTCCTCGGGACACTTTGTATTCTTTGGGGCCCATCGGAAAAGTAGCAAGAGTAACTTCTCTGTCTTGGTTGAACTCCAGTTCTGTTAATGACTTATTAACTACTTAATCTACTAATGCATCTTTCTTTTTTAATTATTAGAAGAGATACATTTTTTTCATAAATTTCTACAAGCTGTAAAGTAGTATTTGTGTAATGTTAAACAATCGTTGCACTTCAAGTCCCATGTGACTGCATTTCAGAGTTTGTCAAAATTCTTCTACTAATTTGTAAGTCAGTTACTTTACAGACCATCTTGGGATCATTCACGATAAAAATGTGTTCTGTGTGGTGCTCATTCACTGTCCAGTTAAATAGAGACTTTTGCTTATTCTCTTGGTTTATGGTACTAGTCCAGCAAGAAGCACATAAATTGAAACACAACTTTAATGTAAATGCTACTGTATGTGTTTAAATATTTAACTAAATTAGCCTTTAGTTGTTCATACTTAAGAGTTGCACCAAGTGGCTTTTGCATTTCATTTCACAGGCTTTAAAAAATAATAACTGCAAAGGTGATGTAAGGTCTATCTATAAGATCCTAAGTCTAGGTCTTATAAGATATTCTGTATTCCCAGCTTCTTCAGAATTCTGAAAGTATGAAGTGTCTTGTGCACTCTAACAGCTGGAATCTCTCAAGAAGTAGCCAGAATAAAATCATATGGATACATTTTGCTTGTGCTTCCACCATTAATGGGTTGCCACTTGAGTCCCAGTTTCTTATCTTTTCCTCTAACCACTTGAAAGCAGTCTTTTCATCCTTCTTTTTCTACTCTAGTCTTCCTCCTCCTTACCTTATGACTTACTGTGGAACTGTATCTCCCTTAAAAGCTTGCAAGAGTAACTTCAGTCAATCCAGTCACTTCTCATGTTCATGCAACCCTTTCACACTGTCTGCAAAGTGTTTTCTCAGAGAGAGGAATTTTTAGTGCAAATTATAGAACAGTGATTTGACACCCTCTGATACTGATACTCAAATTACTGCAAACAAATGAATCCTCAAGCCCCCAGGTAAGCCCTTGCATAACTGTTGTCTTTTCTGACGTGGATAAAAAAATATAAATTTGGGTAAATTTGTGGTGTACAGGGGTTTTGGATTATTTATGCAGCTGTTTTGGGGCCTTATGCTAATACACACTGTACTGCATCCAAAAATCCTACACTAAAGGAATGTTAAGACCACAAAGTCAACTATGTTGAAATTGGGAAGTGCTAGAATGAAGTTTGCCAGCATGACCTTAATTAATCACCTTTGCACATTTGTTATGATAAAGTGTGTGATAATGTAATTAAAGATTGTAGTCATTTCTTCTCTTTCCAAGACAATGGCTTTGTTCAATTAATGTTTTATTGAATATTGTCTTTTTGGCTCCACCTCCTTGGTCCTTGTATCGAATGCTAAGTTATTAATTTATCGAGGAACTTTACTAGGAATAGCTCACCACAGAATCTGCATGTTCTGCAAACATGCAGGGTTTTAACTCCAAGATGGAGACTGGTTACTATTAATACACCTTTTTATGGGCCCAAGAGGCTGAAGCCACATTTGGTTGGCTAATTTAAGATGCGAAACTTCAGACTATTTAGCATATAAGATGTTTCTTACATTCAAACTTTACTTCTAATATATTAGTTACAGAATTTATCCAAAAACATTCCCAGGTATCTTAACAGATAGGCATGAATACTTACTAGTGGGTGACCTGTGACAAATTTGTTTTCAGTAATTTGCTTCTAATAAGCAGAGGTGTTAGGAGGCAGCACTAATGGTTTACTGGAGTAGACTTTAACAGCCCTACCCATCATATAGTGCTTCTTTTTTGATCATCTTTCTGCAACCCTGACCTCAGACTTTCTAAAGTGGTTGACAAATATTGCAGGACTTTTGCAAACAACTCTCCTGATACATAATCCTGATTCATTCTTAAGTGGTCCATTTTGTGAACGAATGAAGCAGGATCCAATTTACCAAAAGGTAGTTGTAATTAAGATTCTGTTATCCCAAAACTATTCAGGGGAAATGGAAGAGCATTACAGTCAAACATATCCAAAACCACCTGAAAAGAGAGCTACCCTGTAATGACGATCTTTTGCAGATTTGAAGACAGAAATTTTAAAAGGCTTGGCTTTTTCATTGTCTTGATGTGGAGATGGCAAGGGAGACAGCTACCACAGGAATACATAAAATCCACAGCCATTGCCCTAAACTCTGGAGATGTTAATGTGCCTTTAAAAAAAAAAAAAAAAAAAAAGTAAAATTAAATTAATGAGTCTTGTCTGCTGATTGTGAAAAATGACACACTATTTTTATCTCTGATTTTAAGTGTAAATGTAAAGTTCAACCTCAATATTTAAAACATGCGAAGTTGTAACCACCTGAAACAAGGACATATGCTGGGGAAGTGTCAAATATCATTAATAGGGCTATTAGCTTCATATAGGGGATTATGCTGTTCTTTTTAAACTTAAATTAGAAAAAGGCTAAAATGTCATTCAGCAGGGCTCTTGTATGGTATGTAGCTGTGCACAACATGTAGACTACTGATACTTGTTTTTGCAAAGCAATGTGCAGCTTGGTAGAATCTTTCAAGTAGATCTCAACATTTCTTTCCTTTTTTTTTTTTTTTTTTTTTCCCTTCCTGCGTGCAGATGTTTTAGTTTTCAAAGATGGATATTGCTGTTTTAACATAAAATGTTGAAGTAGCAAATTATTTTTCCGCATGCTAAGAGAAATATGCTTACTTTATTTAGGAGAGCATTTTAAGAGCATTACCATTTGGTAATTCTCTTGCTGCCGGTGTTTAGAGGGAAGAAGAGATTGCAGTGGCTTCCAAGGAAGAGCTTCTGATCCCAGTTGGATTTGAGTCTGTTTCAGATGGGTTCACTTACAGTTCAGCCATATCAGTTTATATTTGGAATCATACGCCCAGCAAAATGGAGCTCTCATGTGGGAAAAATTCAGGAGATGACTGAGTTTTATGTGTGTAATTAGGGTAGCTCAAAATGGTGATGTTCTTCACTACTTTTTTGCTATGCAGATTGACAAACAGTAATGAGATCCCAGGTATATGCCTTCTGGGTAGGAGTCATTGAGGTAAAAGTCACTATGTCACGTGGAAATCTTGAATCTCTAATTCAAGTATTTCCTTCATTATCAAACAAAACTACATTGCAGTTGCTGTTAGTGTAATTTTGTCTTTAAGGACATAAGCAAATGTGAGAAATGAGATGGCAATCACACGACTTCATAGAAACACTTTAATTCCTACAAATGCTTACTATTGCCATTATTTTTTGCCTGTTAATTCACACAAACTCACACTTTACAAATAGCTTCTTCCAGAAATACTCGTCTCTGATCTTATGCTGTGAAAAAGGATTGCTTGGGTCTGGATGCCTTATTTTGTCAGCCAGCTAATATTATTTGTAGGCTCCATAGCTATATAATAGCATAAGCACTGCAGTATAACAAAATCACTTTGAAAGAAGGTTTAGAGAAACACACAGATTCCTAACCCCCTGGATTATTTGGTTGGCAGAGATAAATACTAACTCCAGCTTCTCAATTGCTTATGATTTTTTTTCTTTTTTTTTTTTTTTTTGTAAAGAAGGAGAATGAACAAACACACAGCATACCAGTATTGCAGTCACTTCTATTTATTTATCCTCCTCTAATCTATACCTGATGATGTCCCAAGCCACTAATCTGTGCTCTGGACACTTAAATGAACAAAAAAGAAGGGGTGGGGGAGAGTTTAACTTCAAATGAAAAAGCTCTATTTAAGTCATAAGAATATAGTTTACAGAAACGGTAGAAGCATTTGAGACCCAGGGTTTCAGCAAGGAGGGCTGGAGTAAGACAGAATTCCTACCTTTGTATTTTTTCTTATTTGCTAGAAGTAATTTTCTGGTAGTCTGAAATAACCCCCTTAATTTTAAGACAAGTTGGAGTCTAAAGTGGAGTTTTTTTCACACTTGAGTTACCATCCCTCTGAAAATGATGACTTGTTAAAGAAATGATGACAGGCCCTTACCTTATCAGTTATTTGAAATATTTATGGAAATGGTTTAGCTTTGGTATCTATGCCCATTTCAATCTCTACAGCAACAAGGAAAAGTTATGCTACAATCTTAAAAAATCGACCGTTAAGACTATTTTTATAACATTCTGTAAGACATTAAAAGACCTGCTTTGTATCCCCATATGTAGAGATTCATGTGCATAATACAAAGACATTTCCCCTTTTACCAGGCTCATAAATTGTTCTGATGTCATAGCAACATTCAATTACAAAAACAAACAGAACCTTTTATGTCCAATACTTATGCCTAGCTGAGTTATAATGATGTATTTTTCAAAGACAGTAGAAATGAAAAGTTTAGGGATAGACATGTAAAATTACTATGGATAATAGCTTATGGAAATATTAATGAATACACTATTGTGGGTATAAAATGTAGCTGCACTAAGGATGAATAAAGAATTATTTTGGTGAATTGAAGGATAAATATTTCTCAAACAACTAGAAGCTCAGCTATTGGAAAATATATTTATGAACCAGCAATAGATTTTAAAATTATCTTCAACTTTTGTGATGCGAATTTGAACATCTTGATTAAATAAAGAAGAATCATAGATCTTTATCCCATGTTTTCCATCACTGATGTATTAGTCAAGGTATAGTGAACAGCATGACTAAGGTTAATCTCAGAATAAGTTTAAATGTTTCCCTGATTTTCTTGAAGTCTTATTGTGTATAGACCATATAAATATAAATCTTGGTAGGGTCAGATTATAAAATCACTGAGAAATGTCCGTTTATTTGGAGAGGGAGGTATTCATTGGTTTTCCCTGCTACGTAATGGCGGGATGTGTGGAAATGGATCAAAGCTGGGGAGGTTCAACCTAGACACTGGGAAAAATCTCTTTACCAAGAGGGTAGTCAGACATCAAAACAGACTTCCTAGAGAGGTGGTTGGTGCCCTGTGCCTGTCTGTGTTTAAGAGGCTTTTGGACAATGCACTTAATGATATGTTTTAACTTCGGGATAGCACCAAAGTGGTCAGGTAGTTGGACTCAATGGTTTTTGTAGGTCTCTTCCAACTATTTTGGAACTATTTTGTTCTAGTATTCTGGTGCCAAGTGTACATTTTACAACTTCAAGGTCTCTGTCATAGCTCAAATGGTATTCATTTTACGGAGTCTAGTGTAAGTTTTCTATCTTCTAAGTAAATCACACTAATGATTCTTGAAAAAAATAGGTATTTTAAAATATACTGATACTTTTAGAAAAAAAAATGGGAATGTGATTTATGATTTAATTTAATTATATGTATCATGCTAGCAACATTTGACAGGTTGTTTTACAGATGTTTTAGAGCAGGATCAACAAAGAAAATCAGTAACCTAATTCCAAATAAAATGTTTCAATACTTTAATTGATCCCTACTAGTTAAAGAAAGAGGACGGCAATTAAAATGGACTGAATTGCTGTGTGCTATCATTGCTTCTGTTATTCCCTACTGGATAAAACCTTCAAAATCCACTCCTGGGACTCTGGGGAAATTGCAATGTGTTGCACCCAGGGAGAAATAGCTTGAGGTACCAGTACAGGTTGGGGAATGACCAGCTGGAAAGCAGCTTTGCAGAAAAGGCCTTTGGGTCCTGGTGGACAGCAAATTGGCTGAGAACCAGCATTGTGCCTGTGTGTCAAAGCAGGATAACAGCATCTTGGGCTGCACTTAGGAAGAGAATCATCAAATCTAGGATGGTCATCCTTCCCCTCTCCTCAGGACTTGTGAATCTGGAATGGTATGTCCGCTCTGGGGCTCCCCAGCACAAAAAGAGGCATCGACATATTGGAGTGAGTCCAGCAGAGGGACAAGGGGATTTTTAAGGCACTGGAACATCTCTTATGTGAGGACAGACTGACGGAACTGGGACTGCTTAGACTTGACAAGAGAACACTTGGTGTGTATAACTAAACGATGGGATTGGGCAAGAAAAGACAGAGCCAGATTCTTAGTGGTGCCCAGTGAAAGGACATGAAACAATGGGCACAAAAATAAATAAATAAATAAATAAATAATAATACTTACAGAAAGATATCCCATTTAGGCATAGGGGAAAACTTTTTTCCTGGCAGGATGGTTGACTACTGGAACAGGCTGTCCAGAGAGGTTGTGGAGGCTCCATTATTGGAGATACTCCAAATCCAACAGGACACAGTTGTGGGTAACCTGCTTTAGGTGGCCCTGCTTGCGCAGTGCCTTGCACTAGATGACTTTCAGAGGTCCCTTGCAACATCAGTTATACTATGGTTTTATGAATCATCTCTGCTAACATATATATATTTACTTTGATTAGCCCTTAATGACCTGTACTATCTTCTCATATCAGGAGACATGTTTTTCTAACACCAACCACTACATCATCATGAGTGATACCTTTATGTAACTTCAAGGTCTCAGGTGAATTTGCTCCATATTTTGTCCTGTGGACATGTAAGTTTGATTTCCAGACTTGCTGAGTTTCCGAACGTTTTCCCCTTTGTTTCAACTATCCCCAGCCAGAGCTGATACTTCCTAAAGTCTTTCTGGACAGTTTTGTCTAAGTCTTTTATTCAGTAACTACAGGAATGTATTGTCAGATTACCTTTTTATTTATTATTCTTAGTCTTATATAAGCCGCTGCTCATTATCATTTTTATTGAAAAATGCCTTAGTTTTTGCCTATCTCTTTTCTCAGATTCGCCTCTATTTATTTGTCCAATTTCCTGACATCTGACCTTTTGACCTCTTAGAAAAATGTGTTTGTATCTAATCTATTTTTGTCCACTGATGTAGGATTTCTAGCCCAAACTTAATTCACCCTAGTAGTGTGCTAAGATTTTACTCGCCTCTTTTGTCCATGGCCTCTGTGCTTAGAAAATGTTCAAGTTCTCAACATTAAATCAAATCAACTTTAAGCAAGAGGAAATGGCTACATTTTTTTTTCCTCTGAAATGTCGGTGAGTTGGGTTGCTGTCCTAACCTCCATTTCAATACTTCATCTAAATAGCTCAGGAGAGGGAGTATTTGGAATTTCTTCAGCTTCTTAGTGACTAAACCTCTTATCTGTTGTGATCTGTAGATAAATCTGAATCTCTGGAAGGTAAATGCAGGAGAGATTCCATCACCATCTGTATTTCCTACATTGCTATCTGTATGACTAAATAACTTACAGATAGACTAATGACAGCATATTTTTTTTATATCTAAAATTAAACTTCTTTGAGCTGACAAGAAGGAGATAAATAAACTCAGCCCTTTCAAAACAAGCATTGTGAACAAATAATGAAAAACATTTTCTAATAACATCCTACTGGCAAACTGAACTTCCCATAAGTAAATGATCAGCAAAACAATAAATGAACTCAGCATGTCGTTAGTATTGTTCTGATGTATTTTTGCTGGAGATTAATGTGACTTTTTTCCCATTTGGTTCAGGTGCAAACATACACCGTAATGATTAATTAGATGTCAATGGGACTACACCATTTAGTTACTCTAGGGTAGAGCTTTGTGTTTGGAACTTGGCAAGGCTTTTAAATAGGCACCTTACTTTACAGTGTATGAGCAACTGTTTCAGGAAAGGCAACAAAGCTGTTTGTTGGCTCAAAGGTTAGGGGTGTGCTAAATTGTGTGGTTGAGCTATAGCTTTATATGAATAGCTCACTAATGCTAGTGAAGACTCCCAGCAATCTCATCAGGATTGGGCTGAATAAGTATGTTGGCCTTACATCTTTTCCTGCAGTAGTTAGCAAATTCAGGTTTGGGCAATCCCACCTTTTCACTTACTTGCTTTAGAGTGTACTTCAGTTATCTAGATGTTTCTGAAAATAGGTCCCCATACTTACAGGTGTGGGCAGTCTGTGGTGGGGCAGGAAGAG
The DNA here is from genome assembly GCF_011077185.1 of Oxyura jamaicensis. Classification (NCBI taxonomy): domain Eukaryota; kingdom Metazoa; phylum Chordata; class Aves; order Anseriformes; family Anatidae; genus Oxyura; species Oxyura jamaicensis. Next base: position 89,211,102 of record NC_048893.1, read on the forward strand.
CCTATGGATGGAGAGCTCAGCTGCACAGGTCTGCACAGTAATGTCAGGACAGTTGAAGGCCATAAGTGTGTTTGGCCCAATATTTGGAATGGCCAGTCCTAGGTTCCTCCATGTCTGCCTCACAAAATGCCACTACATGTGGGTGTTGCATTAAGGATTTTAAGAAAATCCTGGTTTATCCCTACTACTTGGATGCACAGTTTACACAGTTTTCTATTGCTAAACAGATCAAGTATAATCAACCCCCATCAAGGTAAATATTTTATTTCATACACTAACACAAAAATGTCCAATGTTAAGGCACTTCTTCCTTTACAGGCACAGATACAAGGCAAATGTATGTTGGTGTATAGACCACTCTCCTTCACATCATCATCACTGGGAACTCTGTACTCTTTAAGGAAATAAATTTATTCTTTTTTTTCCCTCAGATTTGCACCCTATTTCTTTCCTCTTTTCATGCAAGAATGGCATCTTGACAAATTACTTCACTATATATCATATCTATTGCTTGAGCAGTTAGCAAGACTGTTCTCATCAGGTGGTAAAGCTGTTGTGATGAGTCAGGTGTTACTTTGTAAAGAAAGTACTCATGCTCTTGCTTTCCTTTATGCAGTAGAAATAAAGGAAATGGGAAAGTTTCCTTGCATAGCTATCCAGTTCTGCCACAAAAGGAATGCTGTGCCTAAAAGAAACTGCTTCTTTGCTCCCTCACACTTACCAGTAATTTTCTAGTGGCTTTCTCCACTGAGCTGCATGGCCCTGTTGGACCCAGCCAGTGCTCTGACCTCTACATTTGCATTAGTTCTTTGCCAGCTTGACATAAATTCACTTGAGGCCTTCCTTGTTCATCTGGTCTTCTGGCACTGGTTACAGTTCGTTCAGCTCTTCCCACATGAAATGTATTTTTTCTTCTTCATTCATCCTAAATGAAAAGAGCTCAATATATACATCACACTTAAGCAATTTAACAGCTTCCTTGGTGACACCAACAATTTTTGTTCCTTTCTATTACATCAATGCTTTAAGATACCAAACAGAATCAGTGCCCAACTGTGCTGGTCTCTGTACAAGCCCATAATAATAATAATTTAAAAAATATTTCTGTCCCCAGAGGGCCTGACAAGCTCAAAGAGCAGTGCAGGCAAGTTGTTCATATGTAGATGTACAAGTAGGTTGATGACTGAGAGAGTTTTAAATTTTGTGTTGTTATTATTACTATTTTAAGTCATGGCTGGCACGGTAGATCCACTATTACCCAGGTAGAATAGATGTATCTCTTTGGGTGTCATTTGATTAACACTGAACAAGGAGCACAGGTATTTTCTCATTACCTTTCACCTTTCTAAAATATGAATATATGTTGCAATCTCTTTAGTTTAAGCAGGGGAATTTTTATTTGCCCTCATGCTGCAAGTGTTTCACTTCACTCAGGCCCTGATCCTATTATCATATTCTAACTAATCTTCCTTCACAAATAAAAGGGCCTCATACTTACCTGTGATCATGAAAAATCACACCAAAAATCAATCTGTGTATGTTGTGCAAATTTAAAACCAGCTATGACTCAGAATTCCAGTTGTTTTCTGAAACAAAATGATGCAGTAGGTGTCTGCTTGTGAACAGCAATGTAACTTGCCTATTCCTTAAACTCTGCCAGCTTTTTCAGTCTTTTAAGTTTCATTAAGCAAAATGATTTCTGTATGTATTGAGAAATTACAAGTGAGAAGAAAACCTCAGGAACGTATAAAATGGAATTTCAATAGCATGTTGTTTATATTGCATATAATAATAGTGCTTGACCTATTGTTACCTAGGTGTCAGTGAAATATCAAGACAACTTGATACAAGTTTAGTAGAGGGTCTGTCACATGTAAGGGTATTTCATGCTTAAAAACACAGATTTTAAGAGAGTTAGCTTCCTCATTTATTCTTTAACTCACTTTGTTAGACTTTGTATTTAAAAGACAATTATCAAGGAGGTAGATAGTTTATTTTATTTTGCATCTATTGAAGAGCCTTTATGCGTTAGACCTGCTGGAAAGTGACATCCATAACACCTCTTAACAGCAACAGCAGTTGTGTGTGTGACTTGCTGTGAACTTGAATGGAAGATTAGTTGCCAGTGGCAAGCTGTGTGTTCTCTGTTTGCTCTCTGCCTTTGAATAACTCCTTATAAGTTCAACTGGAAAGAAAAAACATGTTTTACACCTTTACCAGGATATACAGCTCCTATTGGTTTTGTTTTGTAGCTCAGATTTGGGCTGTGAAGTGGTGTCCGACATAAATTTTTATTGACTGGTTTTAAGAGGCTCCTGGTTTTTAGTGCTGATCACTGTCTTTCCTCAGAGCACAGTCCTGCAACTGCTTGATTGGTCACAACTGAAGTCAAAGTACTGGGGAAAAGACAAGAACAAGTGGCAACTGTGAGGAAACAGCAGTGGGGTATCCTGAAGATGATCCAAGTCAGTAAAAAAGAGGACTGAGGCATACTTATTAAGCTTTGTCCTTTATTTATAAATTAGATTAGCAGAATCTGATGGAAAAAGACAACCTCTTTGGAGGTGTTTAAAATGGCCTCAGCAATTTGTGAATGAAAGAGTAGGAGGTGGTACTGACTTGGAGGCATAGACCATCAGTGAGAAAATGAAGCAGAAATTGCAGGGGTGTTGGGGTTATTTTTTTCCCCTATAAAGGTAAATGAATATGTGAAACAATCCTACTTAGTGATGGTATCATAGACAGTCCACACCTGGAAGTTAGTGGATATTTCCTAGCTGTTGTGCATGGACTTTGAATTCACCTTTATTTGTTCTCTTCTCTAACTCCTTCCAGCAATCTCAGGCATGAGTTTTAGAAGTAGGAGAACTGTTCCAAGGACGTGATCAAATGGCTTCAGTTTCATCCTTCTCTTTGTGAGCAAATTGAAAGACAATTAAATGAACTGGGCACCTTTCAGCTTTTCTGTATTCATGTACCACTCATCATATGTGACATTTCTGAAGTCTGCTGGCCATTTTGTCATGACATGACAGTGCAGTCTTAGAGGGTTAAAATGCCATGATGGTATGGAATATAATTAGGAGAAGACTTTCTTATTTTGATGAGCCATAGTTGAGTCTGTTGTAAATTAAAATGTGCACCATTTCCTGCATGTTAAACTAGCTGCAGATCTGCGATCGGCATTTACATTCACCCCTGCAATTGGAGCTGATAGAATGATTCAGAAGGGATTTGTGAGTAAGTGTGTTGAGCTGATGTGCTCATTAGTGTGGTTATGCGGTATCAGGAAGCCTGGAAAGTGCAGTGGCAAATGGACAACATGGCATGCAGCAATGTTACTTCTCCTTCAGCAGTTATACCGTCTCTGATAAAGGTCAGCACAATTTAGCTTGTTACCCGCACTGCTGAAGTGAATGTATAATGGAGAAGAAGGAGAAAAAAGGCCATCTTCCTCCATGTTACCTTTGTGCTACTTGAAACTGTGTTTAACGGGACAGTTCTCAGTATTTCTCACCATATTTGGAGATCCATACAAACTCCCCAAACTGATTCTTTCTTTGAACGTTCCCTGAAACTCCAGCAGACTCATGTCTGACAAATTCATGAGACTGAACTCTGCACATCTGTTGTATATGGAAAAGAATAGCCTGTGGTATTTAGGTTAGGGAGTGAAATTTACAGCAATTGTAACAACTTCCAGCTCAGGACTGAACTGGTAAACTGCTTCTGTTTGTTGTTGTCATTTTTTGTTTTTCCCATCTGATTTGAGTGCATCAACAGTGCCTTTTAAAACGTCTTGGGTGTTAAGGCTTTCTCCTCCTCCCCTACCTACTAACTTACATCTTATAATTTTAAATGATTCTTAGTAAACAATGTTGCCCAACTGAACATCCTGGTCAATAGATTTATGGCGTAGTATTACATGCTGTTCTGGCTCAGTGTATTGATGAAAGTGCGTGTGTGTTGCATCAGTGTAGGAAGAGCTAGAAAACAGCAGACGGTGCTGCCCCCCACTCTGTTCTGAAGCAGTTCAGGCAACGAACTCTGGAGAATTTCACAGATATGGTCATCTTAGCCAGTGTCCTTCCAACAGGTAAATGCTTAACTCTAAAGCAGTTTCCACAATTAAAATTTAACTGATCTCTGTTAGTTTCACTGAAATTGATGAAACTACAGAGATTTACGTCAGATCAAAAATGTCTCTGTAAAGGGGGAAAGTTAAGAAAATACATAATAGAAAACTTGCAGAAAATACAAGGCTGTGGACTGCACAGTGCACTGAGAAATGTTCTCTACTGTTGGTTGATTCCTGTGCAGTTCACAGTAATGTGACATTTCCAGTTAAGAGCATTTGCCATCAGTTCTGTAGTAAGCCACCTGTTCACATTTTGAAAAAGGCTTTGACCAGGTATTAACAGATACATCAAGCTTCTTAAAGCAAAAGTGGGAAAAAAAAATCATCTTTTCAACTCGTTGTCTACTTGTTTTCCTGTGTGTGTTCTTTGATGGCATAAAGAGTTTGACAAGATTAATGCTTCCCACTTTCCTCAACTTTGTGATTTTTATCACCTATTGTTTTTTCAAGTATCATCTGCAGGAACAATTGACATTATAGTGACTTTTGAAAACATGCTGTGTTTGATAATTATCACATTCAGAACATACAGTTTACATTGACAAATACAAAGTAAATCTCCCTTGCTAAATTAACTAACAAACTCTCTATAGTTTCAGTCACTCCTACATAAAATGATGGATTTTACTTAGAGATTAATACAAAATGAAAGTGACTGAAGCAAAGAGCATGGGAAACATTTTAGAACCTATCTTGAAACTCAAGTCCTAGAGTTTCAGTGCATGTAAATATCAGACCTAAAAGCAAAAAAAAAATAAATGGACAAATGAAATCATGGTAAAGGCAGATGAGCAACTGTGGAAAAGACAGCTTTGCAAGGCTGGTAGAGACAGCTGTTGGTTAGAGCAATGCATCCCTCTGGAACATGTATAAACAGAAATTATCTGGAGCAGCAGGTAAAATGTTGTAAGCAGATTATATCAGTTGAATGGGGAAATTTGTTTTCCTCCTGGAGAATTTCCAATGTTTTTAGTGTTGCTGTCAACCAAGGATTTGCCATTACTTCCAAGATAAAATCCTGCAGGTGAAGATCACTCTCCCCCTCCCTCCACCCTTTTCAACAAGGGAGGACCAGTTTCTAAATCTTGATCAGCCTATTTTGCCACCAAAGAGCTGCCATCTTCTTACAGCAGATTGTTTGGGCATTTCTGGAGAACAAAACAAGCTTTGGGGAATAAAGCTGCGTTATTTTGAAACTATACAAAAGGATAATACTATTTCTGCTGTAACCTATCAACCACTCTCTGGAAGTGGCTAGTGGATATTACATTGGATTTCCATTTATTTACCAAGTTGTTAACCTATCAGCCTTTCTCTGGAAGGAGTTAGTAGATATTGCATTGGATTTCCATTTATCTACCAAGTTGTTAAACAACAGGCCTGTGAAAGATGGGATGATGGTGTAAGTTTTAAAGTTTCTCCTGTACTCAACCATGTGGACTCACATGCTCCCCAAGTTTGGTGCTTGTCTAAATCAGCCTCAGCTGGTGTCAGTAATATTTTCAATTTACCTTTCCTATAGGAAAGATAAACCTTTATTAATGGCTTTTTATTAATGACTCTGCAATAGTCTACTTGTGTTTATGTTGAGGTGAGACAGGTTTCACCTGTAACAGGGAGAGATGCTTCTTGAGTACACTTAATGCTTAGGAAAGAGGAAGATAATACAGCCAAAAGAGTTTCCTTATAAACATCCCAGATACTTTCCCACATCTTTTACTGATGAAAAATGTCATATGCTGAAAATAAAGCAATCAAAATGTAGCTCTTCTGTTTTTTTTTTCTGAAATGTCTTGACCTACTTAGCCAAAGCTGCATAAAGATTTTGATAGAAACAGCATACTAGAGAAAGAAAACTGGCTTTATATATTCAATCCTGTAACTCTCTTCGAAGGCAATTTTTTCTTAAATTGCAACTAGTGGATACAGACAGATCATGTGAACCTCTCTAGATTATAAAGTCCTCTATTTCACTACTTGTTTTCATACCCTGGCATCTGATGCCAGTGTTGGCAGCACGGTGTAGAGAAATCTTGTCTGGTAACAGAAGGTGGACTTCTCAGCACAAGGGTTGGAGACAAGCATCTGTCTTTGTGCCTACTGCTATGGTCTCCTTTGCCTCAATAAAAATGTGCATGTGTTGGAAGTGGGAATTGGTCATGTACATCACACGAGTAATGCAAACCATTGTATTAATGAATTCATATCTCTGGAGAAGATGTAGAAGGGAGAGGAGGTCCCTTCGCACAACAAATGAGGGATGGAGGTGCATTAGAAGGACTCATGGTTATTTATACTACTATGCCAAACCATGCAAAAATAAAAATATCTTGGGCACTGGAATTCAATTACTCACACTTCTAAGTCACTAGCAGGTTTCCTGCACTATTCTGGACCATGCCAACTGGTATTATCACAGTTTCCTGACCTGTTTTGGGGAATTAGTATGGACTGAGTCAATTCCTTGTAGCATTTTTTTTTTTTTTTTTAATGTGGCCACCCTGTTTGCATAATATCGTTTAATATTATGGATGTAGGACCTTCTTTGACATTTGTCCTTAGTGCCATGGAGAGGTCCAGGGCTCATTTAATTTACATGCTAGTATAGATGTTGTGTCTATTTCCAGCTAGGAATCTACCATGCAGTGACCAATGTAGATAGTCCCAGCTCAGGTCAGCCATGTGGCTGCTGAGGACTGTACCATAAGCCACACCAATACCTGTCAAATTTATACATCGGCTGAGCTGCTTCCCTTGCACCTTTACACTTTTTCAGTGCAACCAAAGACCTGACCTTAGCACTATGGTGTAGTAATATTACTGAACTCTTTAACCTTTGTGAAACTTTTCAAGTCTAATTTGCAAGATCTGTAGAAACGAGTTGTGGGTTGATGGCTTGTGGTCAGCATTGCATATAGATAAGTCATTTTAAAGGCTTAGCAATGTGATCATATTTGTTCAAGAGGATTGAGCTAGCATAGAAATAAATTCCATTTATTCTTAAAGAGGTTGGCCCCTCTGAAAGGAGTTCTTAAGAATCTGGTGACTTACCATCCCTTTCTTACAGAGGTCAAGTGTGATTACTGTTTGCATCAGTGTATTTATTTGCAGTGTAGGTCATGATTCAAATGTTCTGCCGTGTTTTTTTTTTTTTTTTTTTTTTTTTTTTTTGGTACTTCTTTCCTGATAAGAATACAAGAATAAACTCAAAGTTGCTAACACATCTAAGTAAGCCATTAATAAAGCTAATTATATAATTTTAAGCCTGAGTTAGATCTTTTGAATCATATTTTTCTGTCAGCTGCTGATCAAGTTTCATAGATGTAAGCAAGGTCAGGATGAATCTCTCTTTGGATGCGCAAACAAGATAAATGTGTGAGAGAGAGGAAAAAGAAGAGGTAGGAAGGAAATCCACTAATAGGTATATTTTCCGGACATCAGTGAGGTTTGTAATGTAGATTCACTATTCTGTTACTGAGGTCTGAAAGTGACTTCCTAGTATCAGTAAAGTAAACTATATTTAGTAGCAACTGTTAGTGATGTTTGTACTTGGAAAGTGAATAATATTCCTTGTGAATGTAATTTGCCTATACACTACATATTTGCATGGTGGCACTTGTAGTGTACTTGAAGGACTAAATCTAGTTCCAAGACTACTTCTGTGGAGAAAAACTGGTTAAAAAAAAAAAAAAAAAAAAAAAGTGGTAAAAGTGGTAAAAGCCCTCTAATTCAGTGTTTTGCAAGATGATATTATCTGAGAGCAGTTTATAGGAATTCTATTTTCTTATAGGTTAATGCTAAAAGAATAGTTTTTCATAGGAATAAAAAAATGTATATATTGTAGTCCTACAGCACTATACAATACCTTATTTCACTTTGGGCATTCAGCTTTATTATTATTATTATTATTTGTCATCATAATTAAGTTATTTTCTCTCTTTGTTTTTATTAAGAACATGACCTAAGATTCCCTTGTGAATATTCTACTACAAAAAAAGTATTTATTAGAATATTACGTATTAATGTTGCTGACATGCTTGTAAAGGTTGCACTTAATAAACAAAGTACTGTGCCTACTGTCTATTAAATAGCATTTTAAATTAGTGGATAGTTATGCCAAGAGTGGGATTCCCACAATACAAACCCCATGGCTTGCTTATACCGGAAGATTCAGAAAACCATCAGCTCAGACTTGGTACGTTTGATATAAGAGCTTTTGATCCCCTCTGATGAAATCCTCTGTGTTAAAAGTAAAACTATTTGAGAGTTACTGAATCATACTAAGGGTAGCAGGGTTCTCTGTCTTAAATATACTTTTTTGTTTGTTTCATTATGTATCTTCAGCTGCAACAACTGCAGAAGAGTATGGATGATCCCACCCATTATTTTGGGAAGGGAGTGCATTTGGGAATGCATTATTTAGAATGGAACCCAATACTGTGGAATTCACTGCAGACAGAGATGTCTGCACAGACAGAAGCACATCTGATATAGCTGTTGGAAAGAGATTGAATGTTTCTTAAATTAGACTAAAATTATTGTAACAGCTTCCATTGTCAAAGGCAGCTGCTCTGTCTGTAGTGTGAAAAATAGTGGAAGAAAACATAGACTCTGATTTTAATGCTACAGTGTCTTTAGTAGGATGGTAACAACTTCTGAGATGTCTGTAATTTCAAGATAATTAACTACAATCTGCATTATGAGACAAGTGAATGGGGGAGCCTAAAATATGACTCAGCCTGAATCTTCATCAGAAGTATGGGTGAATCTGAGAGTTAGCAAAGTTCTCACTTAGTAACAGTTTTAGGACTTTAACCCACTGGTCAAGGTTGCAACAGCCAAAACCAGCTCCAACCAGTTAAAGACAACTGAATGGCTTTTATCCCACTCAGAGCTTATATTCCCAAATACAGTGTGCTGTAATAATTCATTCTGAAGGACAGAAAGACATAGATCAAAGAGGCAAGAACTGCAGAGGAATTACTCTCTAGGACATGGTAAAAAGGCACTGCATAGTAGAGATGCTATATGCTCAGGAGCTCAGAAGTGGGAAGGAGTGGAGTATTGGGGATCTTTTGCAAACTGGGTTACAAAAGACCAGCCTAGCCTAAGGAATGTGACAGCATACATCTATGTAGTCGTATTTCCCTATTGTAACAGTACAATGACATTTCTTTCTAGCAACTGGCTGACTTTTGGGGAAAAAAAAAAAAAAAATGACAACTTTAAGGGTCTGTCAAGGTAGTAAGTGACAGCAAGAGTAATTACAAAGGTAAGAGTTTTCAGAAACTCTAGAGCAAGATGAAGCACTGCCTTTTTAATAGCTGAACATGAAGGGAGACAAAATGGCAGTAATTTGCAGTGTCACAAGTTCATATCATTGCAAGAAAAATCCCAGCAATTATTATTATCATATGGAAACTCTTCCACAGGAAAGAACTGTGTGAACAAAACTGCCCATTTGATGGGGTATTAAGTCAATTAATAGTAAGAATAAATACTCATTTGATGGAACCATAACAAATGCCATACACAAGACAGAATTTAGTTATTGCCACTAATGTAAACTGTTATTCCAGGTGGGAAAATATATATGTAATGAATTAAGGGTGAAGCCAGATCAGTTGGATTAGAGAGTTTTCTGGAGTTCAAGAAACTGAGAAGGTTCTCAACCACCATTATGCTAATAAAACGTTGCTTGCTTGGCATTGTAGCTTCAAGAATAGTGTTTTTGTGCCTTTGTACAGAATCGTGTCAGAGAAGAAGAAAATAATGTTGACTAGTCATAGTTATGCAAAATGTTATTAGCAATAGTTCTACCAGCGGGTCATCACAAGCAGTAGACTCAATTCTAGTATTTTACATATACATTTTAAAGTGGGGCTGGGGGGGAGGAAGCAGTTAAACCTGCAAATGGAGAGGAAGCACAGCTGAAGTACTCTTACTTCAGAGCTGAAAGAGTTGCTTTAGGGGCTAGCAAATCTGGAGCTTGGATATATATGCACGTACACAAACAGTTATATTTTGAGACTGTGCTATTCTTTCTTCTTATATTTTTGAAACTGTAAATAGTAAAGTCATGAATGTACACTGAGATTTTACCAGTGGAAATACAGAGAGCAAAAGGCTTCCCAAAATCAGTATCAAATTTGACAGCAAGTTAATACTGTGCATGTCTGTAGCAGGAATTGATGGTTGTGAGTGTTTTGTTGTTGTTGTTATGATTGTTTTCCTTCTTAATTTAACTTTAATTTTACTTATTCAATAAGAGAGATCAAAAAAGATATAGCTAGTGACCTTATGGAAGCAGCTGACCCCTCTTTTATAGTCCTGTTTGAGTGGTGTTTTCAATTGAGCTGCTTTTAGTTGTAATGAGAAGAAAGGAGTAATTAACATAAGTTCTGGAGATTGCTCCCCATTCCATCCAACCAAGTAATATGTTTGTTTATTTTACCTATGCTAGTACTTACTAAAACATATTGCCATTCCCTAAGCCTCTGGGTGTGTTTACTTCTTTGGAAATATAATTAAACTTCAAATATTCATAGCTGTCTGTCCATATTTGATACTGCCAGAAGACAATCATGAGATTAATAATTTCCAACAACCGTATCAGCGAAGGAAGCTGACACTGCTCTTGAGATGGGCTTTGCTCTAGGCGCTGAGAGCTGCTGATGTTCAGGTCCAGTGACTCAGCAGGGAGTGTACGCAGGGTGGGAGGAGGAGAGAAGGGGGGCTTGAGTAGATAAAAAGGACATTTGGTGTTCTGGGAGTCTCCAAACATGGTTATGAACTTTGCATTTCTCAGATTTTGGGTGCCAGCTTGGCACTTTGGCACTTGGCACTTGGCACTTTGGTCTGTCTTTTAGAGTATGTGTAGGAGGTGTTCTTTGAAAATCAAGCTCCTTTAATGTCCTTCAGAACACATACTCTGAAATAGAATTACTGGGTGTGATCTACAGAAAATTTGAACTACATTTTTTGAGGTGTTTTTCTGTTTGTTCCCCTCCCCCCCCCCTTTTTTTTTTCTTCATAAATGAGTGCATCTCAAGACTGAATAGAGATACCTGAAGAATGTGTATGTACTCTACAGCAATACAGGTTGTTATTTAAAGTGGTGTGCCACACAGGAAAGAAAATATGACTAAACCCACTGCCCCTTACCTTAAAGGCTATTTTGTAGAATGTGTATAACATTCACCTTCTCTCTCTCTTAAATCTCTGTTTTATTTCCTTTTTGTTTATTCATTCTCTTTTTCCTCTTGTGTGGAATGCCATTTCTTCTTCTGATTTGCTCCCTTCCTCTTTCTTCCGTAGCAGGGCTTTGTTTTTCTTTCCATCCCTCATTTTTTTTCCAGCTCTGCTAAAAGCTCTCAGGTTTGGGTGTGCTCCCTCTTCTTTCCCTTAACTCATGCTATCCCCCATGCTGTTTTATACTCTCACTTCTACATCTTCTTTCTGTCTTACCCTGTAATCTTCCTATTATTTTCTCTTTCCACCTTTTTGCTTAAGGCTTAAAATACACATGAATAATTTTCTACTGTGGCAAAAAGCCAATCTCTTGTCCAGCTGCCCCTTGCTTGTGCTCTCAGGCTCAGTAATGGACCTCAGGGGGAAAGCCTCTGGCCTGCTCTGTCCGGATGGCTCCGTTTCAGCTACATGAACCAGTGCCAGCGGAGGCGATGGCTTCCTCCCTCTCTCTGTGTCAGAGTCCTCCTCTGGCCCTGGGAGGTGCAGTGTGACCCAGGGGACTGCACGAGCACAGGGGTGCTGCTGAGGGACGTGCCCCACACCCTGTGTTGTAACAGCAGAGTCCTCTGTCTCTCTCTGGTAAATCTTTGTTTCTCTTCTCGTATCACCAGGAGGTAAAACATCAGCGAACGAGACTGTTTGATTCCTTCCCCAGGCTGATTTCTTGCTTCAGGTCTCGCTCGGTGGGGGATGGTTAAACACAAGCAGCAGCCAGCCTTCCACACTGGGCTGTGCCTGGAGCTACAGTGGGCCCTGAAACACACAACTTCCAGCAACCGAATGCCCTGCTAAATCCCAAAGCTTTTTGCTTTCTGTTCAAAGCTCTCCTCTCCCAGGGGAAGAGCGGTTCAATGCTTAGGATGCTGGTCTGGAATTTAGAAGAACTGCTTTGAGTCCCCTCTGTGCTACAGGTGTTTTGTCTAATTGTAGTCACTTAAGCTCTCTTTACTTCAGTTTCTTGTCAGTTTCTTCCTCTACCTCCTAAAGGCACCCTTAAGGGCAAGGATAAGATTTTCTTCCAGACTATGGATAAAGCGCATAGCTGCTGCTGTAACAAGATGGATCCTGAATAGGCATTGTCTAGTTAGATGTGGTAACAGAGAAATCTTATTAGCTGATATGAAATCACTTTCTGATTATTACAGCCACCTTTTTTTTCTTTTTTTTTTTTTTTTTCTTCTGGTATCCTCATAAGAAATCATGTAAACACAGGTTGACTAGCATTATGTGAAACAAATGCCATCTCGGGAAAATGCGATATGAATACTTGGGAATACTAAGGGAATACTTGTTTATTGCTCAGCTAACTGTATGTTCAGCACTTTGTTTAATTTAGATTCTGGCTGGGTTTTATTTGTATTGAAAGGTATGGGATTCCAGCAGAAAGGTGTGAAACAGCTGCAGGTCAGAGCTGGCATGTATGTGACGGTTATGGGGTATTGTAAAGAATGACATGATCAAACCCATGAGAGGAAAGGGCTCTGCAGGAGACTTGCTCAGAGACCTGTCTGACACCAAGAACAGAGAAAAGGTGTTTAACAAAAGTGGGGAAGCTCTTCTGGGATCTTAGAACCTTTGCTCTAATTAATACTAAAATATCTTGACTGTACCCCTAAAATACTAGCAGTACTATTCATTGTAAAGATCAGACTTGTCTTGGGGGAAAAAAAAAAAAAAAAGTCCTACTTGGCTCACATAGTTTAATTAAAATCACATTTGAAATGATTTATTGATTTATTAATAACATGTAATTAACTGAAAAACACTCTACACTCAGGATCAGCATCAGCTGTACAACAAATCAACCTCAACAACAGACACAAAATATTAATGTACACCTCTGAATTTCTGAACACACTTCTAAAGTAACCATAGAATTTGTCTGTAGCATTCGTCTCTAGTTTGTAAGGAAAGCCTGTCTAAGCTTTTGCAGATGAACTCTGAATTGAATCTCACTTTGTCCTCACATTTTTTTTCAAAATGTATAGCCCATTCATTCCCCTGCCCTAAGCTTCTGTCTTGGAAAGACTTGGTAGAAAAGGATACGTCAGTCCCTCCAGTTCATAGTCTGCCATCATAATCCAGTCTTTCCTTTTGTCTAGAAGAGAGGCTATTTTGAAGGCAACTGAGGAACGTGGTAATGTTAATTACCACCAGTTGCAGGATGAAGCTGAACATATTTGCTGGAAGAAGTCTGATGAAAATGTAGTCAGCAGCAGCACCTTGAAGGACAAAGACAAAACAGATTTCTTATGCCAGAGCTTTAACTTGGCTTCAGTGAAGTGTAGCATTATATAAGATTAAGTATATATATGAACTTTAAATACTTCTAAAAGCTAGACAATTATATTGAATTATAAATGATGCCAGACAAAGTGCATACGAGTGTTTAAGTGAGAAGTGTATATGATCAGAGAGACCAGAAAGGAGGCATGGAACTGTTAGAAGTCCAGTAACCTCCACATGTTGGTATCAATGTGAATAGAAGGCAAAAATGGAGAATTTGGAAAAAGCAAAATTCAGGGTAGGTTGAAAATGTTGCAGAAAATAAGCTATGCAGCCATTCTTTGTAGTTCTCTTTGTTCTCTTAGAGGAACAGAAGAGGGAAACATGGAACATGCTTTGGCTGAGCAAAGATGAGTTTGTAGATTTTGTACAATGAATGAAATAAAACTTGAAAGAGATTTTTAAAAGACACAGCTTTCTTTTCACAGATGACAGAAGAGGTATCTTGTATACTGGAACTCAGACAAAATAAGTGACTTGGCAGAGTAGAGTTACATGCTGAAACCTGCAAAACAAGATACAGTAGGAGGTCTTGTGGAGGCTGAATAGATCCCCAGGAGAGGCATGGATAAAGACGTTGAGGGTACCCAGTGACTGGAAGGGAAATTAGATGCTTTCTAAACTGAATTCTCCAGTTCACTGAAACGTTAGAAGTTGCCACTCAAAAGGGAAAACTGGAGCTGCGGAGATAATATCTAGTCATCCTTGAAAGGAACAGGGTTAGCCAACCAAAGGAATGAAGACGCGTTTGAATTGGATCAACTGCGCAAGCAGCAGCACAGTCAGTCAGTAAATGTTGACAAATTCCATATGTTCAGCTTCTCAGGTGATGTAGATGACAAATGATCATCCTAGTATCTGGACAGGAGTGGCAACTGATGAAATTTCTAAATGCTTCTGAGAGCAGTGAATTAGGCTGATATTTAAGAGGCTATTGGCCTTCTTCCTCGCTCTTTTGCACATCACTCTTAACTGTCTGAGCAAAATTGTGCATTAAAAGCAAAGTTTCTGGAAATTAAATAAGTAAGCATCCTAGCAGCGGATTAGTGGCTGGCTATGTGGTAGGGAACTGAGGATCCCTAATTTGGAAAAAATCACAGATCCACAATATTTATGTACACAAATTCAAGTTGTATGTTTATTTGAGGTATGTAACATCAGTGAAATTAACTAACACTGGTTAACTTTAAAAATTAAAAGAAATTAAGAAATTTCAGTATTTCAATATAAAAGCAGTTTCATTGGAAATATGAGAGGAAGCAAACAAACAAAAGCTTTAAAGTCTCATTTTTTTTTCTTCAAGTTTTTAAAGCAGGATTTTGTAATGATCTCTATTTATTTCATTAAAACCTTTGTCACCATACATATACATGCATATACGTATAAATGATACCTGGTAAATAGCTAATATCCTGAAGTATGATCTTCTCAGGTACAGAGTGAGATAATTCATGCATGGCAGAACTTGCTGTACAGGTGTAGGAAGATATATTGGCCTTCAGAGAAGTAGTTTTGCTATGAGGCTGTTTGACTGCTTTGCTGCCATAATGAGAGAGCTGACCAGCTATGCACTGATTCCCACCTTTTTATCAGAGATTAACAAAAGGGATTGACTGAGACCCTGAATTCTAGTGAGGATGAGGGAAATGGCTCATGTCTATTAGCTCCATGGGGCATTTCTGTTTTTATAGACAGGTTTGACAGCATGGAAGTACCCCAGATAATGGCACATTACTATGGCACAGTGCACAGGCTAATGAGCCGTGCCTCTTGGGGGAATCATTAGGCCGAGGGCAGTGCTACTTTGACATGAGTACTTTGCTCCCAGTTACATAGTTAACTCAATGATGCTAGCCTGGTGGGAGGGGGTGAAGTCTCTGAGCCATCCTGTGTTATTACATGATGTGGACTGGCTTGCAGTACCTCTAGTTCTGATACATAGGTAACACAAATTAGCTTAAATTAAATTTATCCCAAATTGAATTAAGTTAGATTGCTTCTGAAATTGTCTGTTATATATTGGATACATTTTCTCGTCAAGTCAATGGGTTGTCCCATGGACTTCACTGAGTATTAGGTCAGTCTTCAAACATTTTCATAGAACAGCAATAACAACAGAAAGAGAGGGAGGGAGTAGAAGGAAATGTAGACCAGCCCCTGGCTCAGCGCATTAGGAAATTTAGGCAGTTAGATATTGCAATAAGACCATGCTGTCTTATCTTCAAAGGCAAAAGAGAGAGTCAAGGCTCAGTTATGACAATCTATGCAGAGAGAGCTCCAGGGCTGGTTAGATGATGAGAGACTGATTTTCATAAAGAAAGATATAGCAACTGACAAGAACATGGAATCATTTTAGAGAACAGTGAGTAATGTGCTGTTTTTTTTTCAGACATTTCCCTTGAGGTATACAGAGACAGCAAGGATGGTCCTGGGGAAAAGGGTGTTAGATTTAGTTCTCAAGAGATCTCACTCGAATTTCTTGTTCTTCCACAAACTTTCTGTGAAAATTTGAGCAAATTGCTTAGTCTCCAACCCCTAGGTTTCCTAGGGCCAGTTTCAGTTCCTTGCTCCCACTGATTTCCAAATCAGAATGCTTTGTTATCAATGGGTGCTGGGCACTTTGAGGAATGCAGTAGCCAAACACCCTGATGGATCAGTTCCTTGGTTTTCTTTTCTTTCAGTTTTCCCCTCAGAGAGGAAAAGACCAGCTGAGAATTACAGCTGCTATTCAGCCTAGGTTTAATTTAAATGCAATGGTTTTGCGGAATGATTGCAAGACTTTTAGTTTTTTTAGTTTTTCCTCCTCCAGACACAGAGGTTAGAGCAAGATTTTATTTTTCAGTTGCTGTGGGTCCATTCAGAGCAACGGCAAGGCTTTGGTTCCAGTGTTGCACAGGCAACAGTGTTGGGGTGCAGTGATGATCAGTGTCTCTTAAGAATGCGAGATCACACAGGTAAGCAGCTGCTTAGTCTTGTCCACCTAAGAGTAGCAAAAGCACAGAAATTGTAGAGGGCCAGGTCTGTGTAATGGAATTTCTCACCGTTGCCAGTGAGAACATGTACATTGCACAGCACAGTGCCATATAGCCTATAAACTTGGGCTATCTCATTCAGAGTGCAGGCAGCTGTTTCAGCATGCTAACAGAACCTTCTGAGTCCTACAGTAGACTGGCTACTGTTTTTTTCAGAGCTGATTCCACTCACTCAAAGCCAGTCTGGGATCTTTGTCAGGTCCTGCATATATGCAGCTGCTCATGCCTGATGTACAGGTCAGTGTCAGCCTTGTTCTCAGCAGATTCCTGATGTCCAAAGGCAATGTTTCATTGCTTTGAAACAATTACATTTTATTAGGACACTTGGTCCCTAAGCCTTCATTACAAGGGTCGTATATCCTCTAAAGAGGTCAAGAAACTGCTTTTTAATTAGAGGAAGACAGGACCTCTGCTGTGTAAATTGGTAAAGCTCCCTTCAAAACAATGATGCTATTCTAGTTTACACAAGGTGAGGATCTGACTCAAAGCCTAATGGAAGAGAGATGACACGATGAATGAAATTTTTCAAAAGCTTTCAACCTTAGTCTGACTCTCTGCCCATTTCTTTTGTAATCAAAAGTCTTATTGAATTTGGAGGGAATAGTGTGATGCCAAGGCTCAAAGAGGCTGTTTGAGAAATCCCATCCCTCAGGCCAGGAGTGTCTCAGATTTCTCACTGGAGGGACCTTGAAGGAGGAGCACAGGAGGGAGATTGACTGTGACGGTTCAACAATTTGGTAGGGTTCTTCTAGGCCAGCAATGACAAAGCTGAAAAAACTTATACCACTCCAAATTCAGAAGAGGAAAACCAAATCAAACTGGATGACCAAAAGTAACATATTTCCACTGCATCCCCAAGCAGTGAAAGAGACTAGCTATGAAACCTCACTCTTCCAGGAATCTAACACATTAGTGGCTAATGGATCTCAGAAGAGTTTTTTGGATATCTGCTTCCATGAGGATTTCACAACATGTCTAGGGCCAATCTACTCTGTGTTGAAGCTGTTGCTATATGCCTAGAAGCACATCTTATGTGTGTAGCGCTAGTGAGGGGCTTGGATTTTTTTGAGGGATGGGAGGGAAGATTTCAATATACACTGAAATGCTCAGTGTCTTTGCAGATCGATGAGTGGAATCTGAAAGCTTCGTAATGTTGTTTTATTGACCTTCACTGCCTATGCTCTATCTGGCCTCAGATCCAGCAGATGCCAGTATGGTATAAATAAGCCAAATAATTAAAGAAAACATGTCAAGCAAAGGGGCATGAGGGGACAAGATAAAACAGCCCATGCAAAAAAATATCTAAGCAACCCTCCACTCTCTGAAGACTGTGTAATGATACAAAAATAAGTTAATATATGAACTTCTAATGGAACAGTGAATGGGTTAATGTAACTGGAGAAGATGAGTGTCAGAATATTTTTAAGTGCTTTCTCTGCTAATAGCACTGAGCTCAAAACAGCACCAACATGTTAATGTAACTTGATCTAGCTGATTATATAACAGCATAAAGACATTTTCCTTATCTGCTATCATCATCATCATTCATTTGCAGTATGTTCCAAGTGGCTACACTATACATCAGTAGTTATGTTCTATACACAATAAAATTACCACATTACATGTTTGCATTGATATATGTATATATATTCACTTCATGAGAACAGGAAACTTTCCATCATTTTCTAGCTTTGAAAGTGATTTCATTATGAAGACAGTTTCTTATAGCAATTGTTTCAGGTGTCATGACTGTGATCTTAGACTACTGTAGTTTTGACTCAAGCAGATATGGTTAGCTCATCAATAAGTAGATACTTGACAATAACGCTAATACACCCCTCAGTAACAGCTGCTTAGTGGGCTCTGACAGGACTTCCTGAAAGACTAAGGGCTCATTTTTCTGCATAATGGTCTCAAAATGTAAGTCTTAGGCATTCCTGATCCATGGTTCACAAGTATCATGCAGGCCGTAGGACCCTCTCCATTACCCACTAGCCTAGGGAATGAAAATGTCAAAACGGAAGCTGACAGGCAGAGAAAAATACTATACTGTCTGCAAAATGTTTCTGTGTTATTGTTGATGGGCCAGAAAAGAGAACAGTATCTATGTGAAAGTGGGCTAATGTAGGACATAATTTGTAGCTCATACTGTGCAAGCAGATTCCTGTCTCCCTGGTGTTCTCCATGACACAGACAATCATGCTGGCACAGGCAGACATTCAGGAGGTCATACTTAAGCACTGTAATTTTGGGGAGCATACTGTGCATGCTATGTTTTATAGAAAGCAGAAAAACCCCTGCTTTCTAAAGCACAATCCAACTCAGATTGCTCTTTGGAGCTGTAAGTGGTGCCTCCATATATCATTTTTGATAACTTCTCAGTTCTCTTCAATAATGAAATCTTAAAAAGGGAGAGAAAAAGGAAGAGTCTTTAGAAAGTTAGTAAATAAACAAAAGGAATATTTTGGGTAGGAAACTTTTAATTTTAGCATTCATATCAGAACACATGCAGTGCCAGCTCATTGTAATTATCAAAAAATAGAAACTGTAGGCATGGGGGAAAAATACGAAGTTGGAAGTACACATGATGACAGACATAATGTCTAAATTATTATTATTTTTGTAATTTCCCCTTTACTGTTCCTCTCACAGAAGAGAGCATATTTTTCACTAGTTCTTAAAGTTTCACTAATTGTTTTCTTTGCTCTGTTCAGATTCTGGAGAAGTCTGGTAATCCTAATATCACTGCACAGCCCACAAACAGTAGCCCCAAAACGGAAGCATCTTATTATGAGATGTTATCTTCACACCGAGGGACATTTCAGGGAAGTAAATAGCAGTTTGTGGAATAAAGCAATTGAAAATATGCAAGTACACTCAGCAAACAGATGGTGTTTAGAATGAGCTGGATTCCTTTTTCATAGCTCTAGCTCAAAATATTTGATTAAAAAGTTCACTTTGCAGTTTTTTCTCCCCTAATCCTTTCAAAATCCGTAGCGGTCTTGAAGGTTATCTGTTGCCTCAGCTTGGACATAGGCTTTCATTTCTTGAGTATGGTCTTACTTGTAATTAGACCATATAAAATAGTAAGGGAAAGGAGAGGAAAGGAACTGCACATACCAGTCCTCAGAATCAGGGATTTAGATTGTGGTAGCACCAATAAGCCAGTGGGGTGTTTCTTCAAGAAATTATAAAAAATGATCACGTCTGGTTATGATGAATCCCATTTATTCATGGGAGTCTATTTATATCAGAGGTATGGAAAGATTTCAAACACCGTTATAGATTTTAAAAGGTTATTTCCAGTGGAAGACAAATCCAGTAAAAAATGGCCAGGGCTGTCAACTGGAATTTGTAAATATGAATTCCCTTTCCTTTATGTTATTGCATTAAGGGCTGGAAATTTGTCTGTGGTCAATAATTAGTGTTTGCTTGGGCTATGGAGGGATTGGAAATGAAATAGAATATGGTTTGTGGTGTGTATTGGATTGGGATGGAGAAGTTGTACCTTGCTTTGTTATTTTCAGAGATGGTCACTAAGACAGTTGTGAAATGAAGAAGTGTATGAAAAGGGTGAAATAACGATTTTATGGAAAGGAGTCAATACAGGCCTCAGTCTGGCAAACTGTCTGTGTCTGTGCTTTATGCTAGGATTTGTTTATGAATCAGAGAGGCATAGAAGCAGGTTCCAATTGTGCTGGTATGGGGCAGAGAACAGCTCAGGTGCATGCCTTGTCTCTGTGGTGAAATTACCATGAAATGCTTGTAACTGGAGCTTGCTGTATGCCTCATGCCTATTTACATGGTGCGTGGTTCTGCTTGTGAATGCTGAATCTGCTGCTTCTGCGCCTTGTCTCTCCTTGGTCCTGTCATAGTGCTCCAACATCATCTTCAAAGACAAACTGCTTGCCCATCAAGCCCAGACCAGCCCTTGCTCTGGAGCTGGCCAGGAGGGCACCAGACGCACGCAGTGAGATGTGGCCCTGCCAGCCCTTCCAGACGCCACTCAGGGTACCCCCTGCTCTCATGGTGGCTCCCTGAGAGAAGCTGCCACTGTCTGTCGGCACACCACCTGGAGGCTGCAGCTTTTCTCTGTTACACTGTGTTGGTGCTCAGTTTGCTTACGTGATAACATCAAGACTCCATGTGCTGGGTTTGCTCTCACACTGGAAGAACTACGTTTAGAGCAAACAGGTCCTAAGGTATGAACCTTTTGCAGCTCATCTCCACCACACATGCTGAATCAGTAGCCTGCCTGTGCCCAGCCTGAGACACCATCCATCTCAGCCAAGGACAATATATACAGTTTACTGGGCACTTGCTAAGTCCAGGACTGTCAATAAACACTTGTATGGCCTACAAGCAGATCCAATGGCAACATTCAAGCACAGCACCTCTTGCCATCTAATGCCATGTATGTGTATTTACCAGACAAGTTTTTTATTCATCAGCCATGGCTAACACCTGCTGGGGTGTACTTTTGTCTCTGAGTCTTCCTCCTCCATCCCATTGTTGCTTCCAGTTTTGGCTGGAAGCAATACTATGCTATTTTGAACAGGTAATGGTACTGCTCACATCCTGTATGCACGAGTACACAGGCAGAAAACAATTCAATAAGGATGATATTTTATTTAGGAAAATATGAGAGGGAAGGGGAAGCGAGTGGGGGAAACAGAAAGAAAGGAAGAAATTGGGAGAAAGAGGAAAAGGAAGGCAGAGAGAGAGCAAGAGGAAGAGAGAAAGGGAGGAAATATGAGAGAGAAATGCCGTGACGTGTCTGGGATTTTCTTGTCAGACCCAAGGGGCTGGTCCTGCAGATGGTGAAATATTTGTCTGGCAGAGAATGTATTTGTGAGCAATATTACTTTAAAACTGTCTTTCCAGTTGATAGGAAAAGACAATCTATCCATCTATTGGTACCCAACACTAGAGATAGTTTTTAAAGTATTGATCTGTTTTGTTTGTTTGTTTGTTTTCCTTCCCTCACTCTTCTGTGCATTTTTTCCCCTTGGTTTTTAACTTTTCAGGAAAAAATAGCATCTGCTTCCTCAATAGCTCATTTGCCTTGTGTTTTTAACAAGCCAGCCTCCCAGCTGGAACTGCAGTACCCAAGTTGCATTATAGAGTTCGTTTTGGACACTCTTCATGGTAGTCACATAACTTTACCACAGGACTGAATTCATAGGAATGAACAGAATCATAAAACAAACTGTCTTCATGATATCATGATAGTTTCATGCTGAGATCAAAGACCTAAGATAGGACAATAATCCAGAATGTAACTGTTTGGAAAGCTTGTGTTTTACCAACAGTTTTCTAGTATAATAGTTCCAAATTCTTTATAAAGAAAGCAAATAGTTTCACATACAGATTTATTGTTATTATTATTATTTTTTTTTTGAAAAAGCTACTTTCAGAGGAAATTTTTTACCGAGTGGCATAATTCTCTTGCCTTTTATTGATAATGCTTACTACAGATTTAGACTGGAAGCCCAGAACATTATTTTCTTAGGCTAGGGAAATGTAGACAAATGCACCAATTGTGTATTCCGATGTAATACTGTATTTTGTGGCTGTCAAAACTGGATCAATTAGACTCAAATTCTTTTCTACTGATGGGTTTGTGTGATGTAAACACACACATGCCTCTTAAGGATACATTATTTAAAACTGGAATTAGCAATATGCAGTCAGTGTCACAAAAATAGGATACTAATCAGAAACCATGCTTGTAACTCACATGATCTGGGAGAAGAAAATGTGGAAATATATCTTCATAAAAAATTCACACAGTCACAAATTGTGCCATCTATTTCTGTACACTATATTTTTGTTACTCCTGGAGACAGAAGGTCTTTTTATTTAAAGTGATTGTTGCTGGTTTTTCAGAAGACATAAAGTATTCATTTTCTCCCCTCTCTTGTTGCCTTTTAGGAGTAGTCAAAGAACTGAAATTAATTAAGCTCTGACCTCATGTCGGCATTGTATACCATAATTAACAGAAAACAACATCCTTAAGGTCTAAGATCTGCGCAATTAAAGCCAGAAATCTGTGAAAAAGACAAGATTAAAAAGGGAGTGCTGGGAGGGAGAGTCTTTAAATGTTGAATTCCCCTGCATGGGAGTTGCAGTCACTGAAAAGTTCACCTAACATACCCAGATGCATTTGCATAAATCCCTTTGTTCTTCTGTGTAATTATCTTTCCATTTGTCTCCATGGAAGTGTAGGCAGTTTCCTGTCTCTAAACCTTGTGAGCTCTTCTCGTGTATTTCACACTTGTGTGTTACAGCCCAGACCCTTTCAAAAACAAAATCTATTTGCAGAACAGAGGTAATCAGGATGCATCCTGGTTCCAACCTTGGTGTATGCAAAACAGACTTTCTGTACCTTATACTAGCTGTTACTGACTGTCAAAACTCAAAACAAAACAAACAAAACAAAAAACTCACAACATTCTGATAGGAGCACAATCTTCCCTGCATACCTTCCTAAAAATGCTGGTATGTAATGACCTACTAGCATAAGAGTTGATTTCATTTTATTTATTTATTTATTTATTTATTTATTTATTTTTGGATTTTAGAGATCTACCAGAGTGTTAAGGCTGAAAAGCTAGATTCTACCATTTTGCTACTCATTGAATGCCATGGTTGTTCATTCTTATATTCTAAACTCCAAGGAATGAAGCCTTTGCTTCTTTTATTTTCCAAGTCTGGTAATTTTCAAATGTGTGGTTTATCTTTAATCTCTTATATGTTCATCTTTGTATCTCTTAGAATGATTTTAAACATTTTACAAAATTTTTGGTTTGAAAAGCTCAGGAAGTAACCAGGTACTCTAGTTTTAAGAATTAAAATAGCATTTTATTTTGTTTGAAAATGCAGTATCCCTCCTTTTTGCATTTCCACCTTGTCCTTGAAAATAAAAAGAAGAAAAATGATATATGAAAATCGAAAATCTTGGTTATTTTGTTATTCAGTTTTACCATAAAAGGTAAAATAAAAAATAAAAACACCACCAGAACAGAAAAAAAAAAAAATAATTGAAGCAAGCTTTGATTCTCCTTTAAAAACAGTAATTCAAAAATCTGATCTAAAGTGTTTAATGTCTTCATTGTTTTTTTATTATTTCTTTGGGCTTGTATTCAATATAGTCGTTGCTACAGTCTCTCTTTCTATGGATTTCAGTCAAAACCCCAATTGTTCTCCCTGATTAAGGCTTCATTTTCATTGTTTCTTTCTATTCTTGTTGTGCTTTTGACTTCCTTTTGGCCAACAGTACCTTTCTCCTACAGTTCATTTATACTTTTTTATTATTTCCTTGCTATTCAATCCTCTTCCAGTCTATCTTTCAGTTTGAATACCTTATTATTGCAATATTCTTTACAGGATACCTGGTCACTCATGAATATATTGCCTCAAGGTATTTCATTTCAAAAGATGTTTAATGGAAGATGACAAGCTTGCCATTTTAAAAAGTCACAGTCTAGGTGCATATTACAGTCACCTTTATTTAAAAAAACTCTTGTCTTCCAGCTTGTCTTTTTGTTGAAATTGTGAGTGATAGCCTCTGCATGTACTACCCCTGTGTTGGAAGTAGATAGACTTTTGTGTAGTCCTGATGCAAATCATCCACTAGCATGTTTTCATTCTAGGTCATTCTTCCCATTGACTTTTTCCACACTTCTCTGCTATGCTAATTTCCTTAGCTTCTGCAATCTTTCCTTTCCATCTCGATCTTTCAAACTCTCTCAAAGGCATTTTGAGTGTTGCTGTCTTGTTTCCTAACACAAAGTCTAATGCTAAAATTTTGATTCTGATTTTCTTTCTCCAGAATCCACTCCTTTAGTCTTCAGCACAGGTTTCTATTTTGTTACTTGAGTTCTTTCCAATTGAAATTTTACCTTATCCTTGTCTATCAGAAGTGCAAGAGCTCAATTCAGAGCTTCTGTTCTGAATATGTCACTCTGCCCTCATTCAGAACTTCTTTCTTCAAGAAATTTAAGATAATGCTCTTTCTCTTCATTGCCCAATACAGTTTCTCTTGTCCATATATACTTCTTATCTTTCTCTACTAACTTGTATATTCTCTATCTATCACAAAGTCTTTTTTAAACTTCTCTCCTCTGTCTTCTGAATTCCTTTTATATGTAGTAATACCTAACTCCCTGCATTCAAACCCTAATTTCTTGTTTGTAATGCTTACTAATGCTAATCCATTTCTTTTAAAATATAACTACTTGTTATAGAACTAATTTTGCCTCCTTCATTAATATTAAATAATGCATTAAGTACCAAGTTCCCACCGAAATCTGTAGAATTTCTCTCCAGTAAAGTGGCTGGACCCTTCTGTAATATTTTATACATTATATGGTCATGCTAGAAACAAAGTCAGTCTGCTAGAAGATTGTTCTCAGGATTAATCAAGGTTTTGTTTCTGAATTATATTCTCTATTTTCAGTAAAAATGGCCTACAAGTGAGATTTTTTCCTGGCATCTCAAATGTCCCAAAGCCCATTGCTCACCTCTATCAAATGCTCTCTACTACCAGTGGAGAGTAGCATTGATAGCAGAGAAATCAGAGAGAAAAAAAAAGTCCATAAAAAGGTTACAATGACGACATTTAAAAAAATACATATATAAAAAAAAATGTGTCATTTCTATTGAAATGCATACTGTTCTTCTGGAAAGGTAACCTCAAGAAAGAAGGCAGAGGAAAAACTTATTGAACTATTAGGTCACTGTAACCTGCCTCATTCCTGGTTTGAGATAGCAGCGTGAAGCTGGCAAGTTTTGCACAAAATTCCAGAGAAAGAAACCCCTAGGTACAACAGCATAAAGAATATCCACAGATGTCTCTCAACTGTTTGGGGTTTCACTTTGTCTTCAGCATGCTGCCAATTCTAGCTGACATTGCTGCTTTCTGGAAGGGAAAAGAAAAGCTGTTGCTGTTGTTATTGCTGTTGCTCAGCCCACTAATATAGGACTAGCTACAGGTTTTGTTGTTCTGATCAATAGAGGGCTTGGAAACAGTATGTTTACAAAATATGTAAAAGCCACCGTAATAACATTTTTCTGGTAACTAGTGCTAAAGTTGTCTTAGTATTTCCTCTGCTCATTTTTTCTCCCTCTCCAGTGTGTTATAGCACTATTATTGAACATTAAGACATTGAACATTAAGACATTGAACATTAAGACATTATTTCCAAAATAGTAAGGAGAGGATTCTGATTCATCCTTCCCTCTTTCCAAACATCTTAAGCAAGAGTGCAGAACTGATAACAAATTTCCACTCTTGAGTTAGTCACCCATTGTGGATATGTGAAATCAGCATGCAGAGTTGTATGAATGCAAAGGCAGTTAGGGGTGCCAGCCATGGAGAAGAGGACATGCTTTGGATTCAGTGTTTCAGGCTGGAAGGAAACATTTTATCTTCTGTGCTGTTATACTATCTCCTAACAGTTGTTATGCCTCAGCCAATTACCCTTGTACTGAGCCCAGGGTTGAGGCTAACTTAATTATTATTCATATTTGACAAGAATGCAAGGAACATAACTAGTCATTATCTGAAAACTTTAAGCATGGTGAATCCACCGTTTTCCTTTTTAGTTTGCTTTAGTGGGTTGACTTTTTATTTATTTATTTGTGTGTGATCTTTCTTTCATTTTATCGGTTTTCCTTTTCTGAACATTGTGTCTATGTCTTTCATTGCTTTAATAACAAAGATGCTGTTTTAATACACTGTATTTTCTTCCCATGAAGGTATTTATGTACTGGCATCAAATCAACTATCATCCTTGTGTTCTAATAAAGTAAACAGACCGAGCTTCTTAAGTCTACTACTGTAAAACATTTTCTCCAGTCTTGAAGTAATTTGTCTGGCATTTCCCTATCCCCTCTCCAATGTTTATAATATATTTAAATGTGTCTATTAAAAATGTATGCAGTTTTCTTTTATCAGCATCACAAATATTGCAGAGGTAAATTGTTTCTCTGTATCCAGTCTCTACGCTCTCATTTATTCCCTGGGCAAAGGTGGTAAAGAATGCACTAATATTTCTTACCCCAGTGGTTTATCCAAGATAACTCATAAAGTTATCTTAGAGTCACTGTGTTCTAGGATGCAGCTCCCATGACACAGCGCTGATATGGTCTACATCTCTTCTCTCCAGATGTTTTTTGTTGATCTCACTGCAGTATGTAGATTTTGTTTGAATGGACCCAGGACACCAAGTAACTCAGTTTGCCTGACTCATTTGTCTTCCTCATTACCACAACTTCAGCATATCCTCCAGTTTTACCAGGTCATGAGTTCATAATCATTTACATTAGGTTTAATGGAGGAGCTCCACAAAAGTCAGAGGAGATACTCTGACGCTGGCTCATGGCCTCTGTATTTGAGCAAATTCTTGGCTCCTGGGATATACTTGTCCATTCTAATAAACAGTCAGAACATTACCAGTCCCAATGTAGCTGCTGCATTTAACACCATCTTCAAACAATTTCTGGTCATTGTTTGGTTGTTAGGATGGTCCAGGGACCATTTCCAGTATGTGGATTCCTTGCAGTTATATGGTAGCCAAGGCAGTTACTAACATAGGTGATGTCTCTGCTGTGCCAAGTGGCCATGGGGCCCGAGCGTGTGAATAAGCAGATATAATTTACTAGTGAAGACACAGCCACTGTGACAGTAAACAGAGCTGCACCAATTTCTGCCTCTCTGGGAGTATTTCTGTGTGCATGTTAGAAGGATGGTCTTTTCAGATATACCTGGCAGAAGTGCAGAGTCCAAATCCCTGGATGTTAGATCTGCTTAGAAGCAGGAGCCACTACACAGAAGCATTTCCCAAGCTCTTGGGAAATGGTTCTCCATAGCAGTGGTAGCAGGACTGTAAGAGATTTTACCTGCAATAGCAATAGATTTTAAATTAAAGGTTGCAGACAGTCTTCTGGAATTTCCTAAAATAGTTTTTGTATCTGATCAACAGTTTTTTAGGGGATATTTTTCCTGTCTATAAAGGTGAAACTCCTGAAAATTTATCTTCTGTAGCATGCCTCTGTTGTGAGAGGTCTTCTAATGACTGGGAAATGTTGCAGTTGTTTCTATATTTCTATAATAACTCTACAAGGGTTATTTCAACTCTGCCTGGGCTTCTCCAGCCCTGACAATTTTGACCAAGGGAAAAAAGTATGATTGGTCATCCTCTTGCTGAAAGACCTTTGCTTGCCCTCAACTATAAAGGGAAAAAAAAAAAACAGAAACTGGTGCCATCTGAGTGATAGAAGATATACTAGAATAAAAACTAAAAAAAAAAAAAAATCAGGGAAGGAATTGAAAGTAGTTCTACTATGTTTCCTCCTACCTTTTTTTATCCAGCTCTATGTGGTCACACTTGAGAACCGGAATATACACCTATAGCAAGAAAGAGGTACATTGTCTAGAATCTTTGATGTCTTATTTAGCTTCATTTCTGCCTGCAAATCACAAGCAGTATTAGAATATTCATCCTTCAAATGTACTACACCCTATCGATATTGGTGCCATCATTAAATATCAAAAATACAAGAGGGAATTGGAAACATTTCCCAGAGCAGTTAGTGCAAACTGATACTACTAACTGAATTAAACACTTGCATGGACTTCAGTAAGCTCTATACTTAGATGAGCTCATCCAGTCTTCAGGACTTGTAAGCTCCATAAAGGGAAGGGAAACTTTTTTTTTTTTTTTTTTTTTTGGACACCATGGTGGCATCTATACTATAAAATCAAATATTTCTATCAACATTCCCAGAACTGTTTAATTTTTGATAGAGTTGTAGGTGATATAATTATTATCCAGATTTCAGAAATAATGGGAGAGCTGGATTGTTGGAAATAAATACATTATGGAAATATCACAAAGTAGTACAGTTGTCCTTCTATACAAACTGTGGTTTCATCAGGTGGTTCCCAGATTTCAAGCATCCAGTTGAATTCTGCTTTGAGGTTTTACCATCTGAACAATTGCTGTTCTTCTTAGGTTTTGTTGATGAGGACAAAGGGAAATTTCTTTACTGCTAATAGCCAAAAATAAGCTACTGATGTGGAAAGTAGAAACAAACCAGAAAACAAACCAGAGCTGTTTTTCAGTATATTCAATTGAATGATTCTGGTGAATTTCTAGAGAGCTGTCCTTCTCCGTAAATCAGATGTCACTTGGAATTAATCTGGCCAGTGTTCCTATCCCTGAGTTATATAAAGATACTTTTGTAAGTTACCTCATCTGAAAACATGGCTCTTGACTCTCATCAGCTTCTAGTTGCCTTTGCTACATTTCCTCAGTATGCTGTGCTTTCTGAAGTTCCAGTTTGTCATGTAACATTCCATGCAGTCCATTGCTACCTAATCACATTAAAAGTATCTTCAAAGCTCAGTACAAGGGAGCTTTTTGCATTGTCTTCATCACGTTTTAAATGTTAAACTTTTCATATCAGTGCTCAAATCACTTTGTAACTCCACATCCACACATACGTTTTCGCCAACTTTTTTGTCATCCATGAGAAAACCTAATCAGAAGAAAGTTTGGTCTAGAAGTAGTATCTCTGTGAAACAAAAATTGTAATATATCTACCCTCACAAGGCTTTTAATTTTATTTAGGAAACATAACATTCAGAACTGTCCTGAAAACTGTCCGTTTGTTCGCCCTTCTCCCAGTGCTAAAAGCTGACAATAGCAAACTCCTACTTCTCCTGCACGTTGGAGGGGAGAAGGAAGAAAAGGAAGCAGCAACCACTTTGGGTATAAGAACTGCTCCTTTTTTTCACCCTTCCTCTCCAGGCTTTCATTCCTGCTGGCTTTTGTATCTCCTGCAGCCTTTCTAGCCACAAACAATGCACATTGCAGTGTACATATTCCATTTGACTTGCTGCTTTGCATCTCAGCTCCTGCCTGTTTCCTAGAGTGAAAATTCCTGCAAGCACAGTCTCCCTTTCTTCCCTGTGGTATATCTGCTGCAGAGTCCATTCCCAGGGCTTGGTAAGTGACTCCTTGACTCACTGGGTGTGATATCTGGCTTCTTTTTGCCTTGTTTTTCAGTTGTGCAGAACTGTACACATCACGGGGACATTTTTTCTAAATGCAAAGACTTCTGTTCATGTGTAAAAGCCTTGATATTATACTCATACACTGTATGTACAATACTACATTTTGTGTGTGCAAACAGATTGTGCTAATTTAAATAAGTGATATAAAAAGGCCTTATGGTACTCAAAGTCTCATTGAGACTTTTGTGCAACCAAAGAGCATGAATAGAGATTGCCTGCTGGGTAATCTACTGTGTCTTGATAAAGTTAGATTTGAAAGGAAGATGAGTACTGACATTCAGCGGTTTAAACAGCCCAAGGCACACGACTTTCAAAGGAATTATTTTACAAAGCAAATTTCCATTATTATTATTTCTTACCTTTCAGTCAGTTTTACCTTCCAAAAATGTGGTTTGTTGCCTTCAATGATGGAAATTTTAATGTGACTGGAGTTAAGAAAGTAAAAGGTTGTGCTCCGGTATCTACTAGGCACACACTTAATAGCTAGCAATGCCCTGAGGGTGGAAAAAACCAACCAACCAAACAAGCAAAATACAAACAACAAGTCTTGAACTTCTGTATACAGAGCATCAAGTTTCATCACAATAACACCTTTTCTTATTCTGGTATAAGTCACCATGAGAAAGAACCCACAATCCAAGGTTTAACTAGAACCTTACCAGAGCTCTGATAATATTTTAAGTGATAGGGAGCTGTTTTTCTGTTTCCTCAGATTCTGAGACTGCTCAGTTAAACTGTTGAGTTGCTTGTTCTTCACCATGCATTTGAAGGTCTTTGAGCATACTCTAAATTTCACTGGTGTCAGAACTGCATGAAAAGAGGACTCTGGTCAGGTGATAACACTGAGAATACAGGTTCATTGTTCATCTCTATAACAAAAATTGTCTCATCATAATATGGCTTTATCTTACAGAATGATAGAATCATGGAACAGTTTGGGTTGGATCATCTTTGGGTTAAAGATCATCCAGTTTTGTCCCCTCTGCTGTGAACAAGGATGCCTTTCACTAGATCAGGTTGCTCAAAGCCCCATCCAGTCTGACTTTGAATGCTTCCAGTGATAGGGCATTCACAACTTCTCTAGACAACACATTCCAGCGTGTCACTGTGAAAACATTCTTATCTTCCGGAAGGGGAAAGAAGAACTCCCCCTACCTCACACAATACACACACTAATATATCAGAAACACTGGTGAAAAAAAAAAAAAATACAAATGTCCAAGATTTCAGTGTGATACTCAGGGTGAAAACTGGCCATCCCTGAAAGCTTATTCCCTGGTATGGTGTATGTTCTGTTATCAGGATGCTGGATAATCTTATAGTACACAGGGAAGTCAAATATGAGCTTGTTTTGCCCCAAACAAGCAATTTAAATTTGGCCCAGCATGTGGCACATACTGGTTCTGAATACATGATTTCTGAGGTGAATGTATAAGAATGCCTCCTCTAATTATGCATCTTAAACACTAAACCTAGAACTCTTAAGAAATTAAACTTCTTAAGGAAAATAACATCCTGTAACAAATTATTTTTAAGAAATTTAAATGAATTAATTTCAAAAGGCAATTACATGCAAATACAGTAGAAGGAGAATAATTTGCACTAATGACTGGGATACCCATTGCAAATTACAGAGTTTCACAAATTACTGAGTGAATAAGCAAAACAAATCCACGCCAAGAATAATGCATCACTAAATGTCCAGCATTTTGTTTCTCCAAACGCAATTTAGTTTTAATTATGATATAGGAAAGCAATGAAGGGGCCACCCAGGGGAAAAATGCTTGTAAATGCATGAGAGACCTATGGCCCAAATTCTGTAATCTCAGTGTAGAATCCTAGCCAATAAACATCTCTTTGAGCTATTTAATTGTTTTTTGGTATTCCCTATAATAACATAGGGAGTAATATAAATGCTAAATTACTGATATTAATCATAAGGTATAAATGGGATGAGTCTAAAGAGCAAGGGCTATGAATGCTATAGAAGCAGAGGTCATCCTTAAAAATGAAGTACCAATGTCTGTGTGCTTATGAATTGCTCCTCACCATGATATATGAGTATTTCACTGTCCTTGATGGATTCTCTCTTCTCATAATTTCAAAGCAGGGAATTTTTTCCATTTTGCAGCTAGGAAATAGCAGCCAGGAATAGATTAAGGAGGTCACATACAGAGTCTGCTAATGAAGTGGGAATTTACCTAGATCTCCAGAGTCCAGTGGCTTATCTGTTAGAACAGGCTTTCATCTTGTGAAGCATCTTGTGAAAGACAAAAGTAAAATTATTTTATTTGTGCTCAAATCAAAGTATACCTCAGTTCTGCTACCTATTTATCAGGGAGGGTCCACTGCAGCCAGAAATCCTCAAGGAAGATTCATGCATACTGATCGATGGCAATCCCCACAGTGAACCTACACGGCACAGAACAGTCACCAGGTAATCAGATGAAGTTGGCCTTCAACTTTTTGATGATGTGCTCAGCAAATCTCACCTTTGTGGGAGCAAGAAGAGGCTGAAGGATGAAATTATAAAACACAGGGGTGTAAGGTAAAAGTTGAAATGGTATCAACTACTAGATTAAATGTCAACCTAAATATGTTCTTCCAAGTGATCTCACAAACTCCATTGTTATAAACCTTTCAGCTACTGTAAATGAACCAAAGTTGTTCATTCCTGAACTCTTGCTCTTCCTTCATCCTCTTTTCCAATGCTATGGATTCTGTCTTTTCTCTGGAGTTTCACTAGGAATTGTTCCATGTCGGAAGAATCCCAGAAACCAAACATTTCCCTCATGAGCAGAACTATGCAAAGTACAAGAAGGTTGTTATAATGTCTTCTAACAGTGTCTCTAACAGTTCGAAGTTTGTCCTCTAACAGTGACTCTATAGTCAGTACAAAGGGATTTCCTGTACTCAGAAATTAAAAAACAAACAAACACAAACACTGATGCTTAGAAAGTAAATGAACTATTGCACTACTGTTTTGGGTATTCATTTGGTTTTTGTTTTGTTCTATTTGCTTGTTTTAAGAATAGGGGAATATAAAGATGAGGAAGAAAAGACTGTCAGTAAAGTGACGGGACAACTTTGTAGCTGCCAACAGAGGCCTAGAATGTATTTAATAATGGAAATTCCCATAATGATACTGGTTGGGTGGAAACTGGTCAGGGGATGTCTCACTACAGAAAATAATTTCCTGTAAGTTGAAGTTTGGAAATGATTATTCGAAACAGTTTGAGTGACAGTATTATAAATTTTGTGAAACAGTCTTCGCTGCCATTCTGTTAGAGCTCCGAGGCCATGATCAGGATGCTTTAGGCCCAGTGCTATACCAGTGTGGGCTGCAATGTAGAACTGGTGCCACCACTGTCACTTTTGTGTGCTTGGAAGAAGACTGGCTGCACCCAAAGTATCCGTGTTTCTTATCTTGGGTGTTTACTACACAAATTTTCATTACTGGCAAGTAGATACCTGTGACATGATTCCTGTTCTAGTTCCCGCTGAACCACCACACAATCCATCTTTAATACCTTGGGTGTTGCTGGCACTTTCAACACTTTGATGAGTTTTCCTCCAAACATGACTAAAAGGTTGAATACTTGAAGGTGATTATAAGGATCAGAACAGAAATTTCTGTCTTGCTGCCAAACCAGCAGACCATTATATTGACTAGGCATATACTTTACTCTGTGGACCTCTGTTAGAGCCAGGTGTTTGATGACTTTCAAAATGGGCAGAGACAAAGTAAGTTGAAAGCATCTCTTTTCCACTGTGTTTATAAGTAGAAAAGTGTAGAAGGAGGAATAGGTGCGCTTCCTGCTGCCCTGTCACAAATCTCTAACTGGAGTGGAGTCAGATAAGCAAAGCAAGCCTGGGAATGTTTGAAGGGGACTTGTTCTTCTTTCCCTTTAAAAGTGTATGCTAAATACAGGTATTTAGTCAGGAAGCTGATAAGGAATTTTTTAAAATGTGTATGCCTGTCTTGTTTGCTTTTTTAACATGAATTATTTTTGATTCCTCAGAACCCAATTCTCTTCTTACCTCTACTTGGGGATTATGAGGAACTTGGAGGAAAAAAAAAAAAAAAAAAAAAAAAAGGATTATAAGATAATAATTGTAAAATCCTAGCCCTCACTTTCTTCTTGCAATTAATCTACATAACAGTGTAAAGAATCCATGGATTCTGCACCTGGGATGGAATAAACCAGGGTGTATGTATAGACTGGGGTACTGGTGGCTGGAGTGCAGCCCTGCAGAAATGGATCTGGGGGTTTTGGTTGATTCTAAACTCAATATGAGTCAACAGTGTGCCCTGGCAGCCAAAAGGGCCAGCCGAATCCTGAGGTGCTTTAAGCACAATATAGCTAACTAGTAGAAAGAAGTGATTGCTCTGCTATATTCAGCATTGGTGTGACCTCACCTCAAGTACTGTGTGCAGGCTCCACAATATAAGAAGGACATAAAAATATTTGAATGGGTCCAGAGGAGGGCTACAAAGATGGTGAAAGGGTTAGAGGGCATGACTTTTGAAGAGCAGCTAAGGATACTTGGTTTGTTCAGCTTAGAGATGTGGAGTCTGAGGGGTGACCTCATTGCTGTCTACAACTTTCTTGTGAAGGGGAGAGAGGAGAGGGAGTTGCTGACCTCTTCTCTCTGGTGACCAGTGATAGGATGTGATGAAATGACTTAAAGCTGCGTCGGGGAAGGTCAGACTGGATGTTAGGAAAAAGGTCTTCACAGAGAAATTAGTCAAGCACTGGAACAGGCTCCCTAGGGAAGTGGTCATGGTCCCATACCTGTTGGTATTCAAGAAGCATTTGGATAGCACTCTTAGATATCTGGTTTAACACTTAGGTCCTGTCCTGTGCAGAGTCAGGAACTAGACTCAATCCTTGTGGTTCCCTTCCAACTTAGGATAGTCTATGATTCTACATCCAATCAAAATATATCTTAAGAAATACACATTCCACACCCTAAGCTGTTCCTATCATATCACAGGTTATGGAAGAACCATTCTAGGTTGTTGATAAAGAAAACAGAGAAACAGACTCAGTTTTAACTATGCACAGATCTTTTTGCTTATCTAATAACCGTTACATCTAGCCTGCAACTTAAGTTTTGCACATACTTGCACAAAGTTGTGTAAAATAATTTTAATTGAATCAATGGTGTTTGTACCGCTAAGACCATACATAAACAAACCTTTAAAGACTATAGCTGATAATCACAATTTTCTCGCAATTTCAACAAATAACAAGGTAATTTTCCCTTGGGAAATGGGTTTGAATAAATACAACCTTCTTTTACGCCAGTGACTATCATGATCATCTAGGAAGACCTTTGCCTGGGATGTGTATTTGGAGCAGACCCATTAAATCTGGCAGGTTAACGAATGACTGTTTCCAAGTAGCCACTTTGCAAGTGTGCTTGCAATTGTTCTCTTCTGGAGCTGGTGAGCATACTTCATATTGTCTGTGTTTCCCCTTGCACCTTTATCTTAATTTTTTGTACAATTGAAGAGTAATGGTCCAATATCCCTTTAACAGTGGTTTCTATTACATTTTGGACTGTTGTCCTATGTACCCAAGCTGAAGTTTGTGCATTTCATATAATCTCTTTTTTTTTATCCTAACACTTGCAGCTCTAAAACAGTATGTGCTAGGTCTTTCTCATTTCAGAGGCTGTGGAGTCTCTTCTGGAAATATTCAAAACCTGCCTGGATGCCATCCTGTGCAATGTGCTCTAGGTGGTCCTGCTTGGTGGGGGG